>NW_027672430.1:0-50212 GCF_964165515.1 Mesoplodon bidens | reverse complement strand
ATATACAGAAAGAATCAGGACAATGTTATAGCAGAGAATATATGAAATGCCAGTAAATTTGAACATTTGTGTAAAGTGGACCATTTCCTAGCTCCTAAAGTTTACCAAAACTGACACAAGAGGAAATCATTTAAGGTCATCATGTCTGCCCTTGGCATTCTCGGAACGTCCTGGCCTCAGAATGCAGCATCTGTAGTCCATGGTAACCTGCGGAGAGGGGGAGGGGCTGAGGGAGGTTGGAACACAGCCCTCACTGAGAGAGTGTGTGTGGCCATCTCTGCTGTGACTGAACAAAGGCAGGGGAGCAGGGGTCCCAGGGCAGGGCCCTCAGAGACAGGCAGGCCCAGTGGGGTGACACAGGCATTTAAGCCCTGGCCAAAGGGCGCCTTCTTTGTCTGCACAGTTGCCCAAACTCTCACCTTTCCACTCAGGCCGCCCTCTTACTTGAAGTGTGGGTGGAAACTGTCCGCGCAGTACACCTCGCTGCACAGCTAACCAAAGGTTTGGTAATCGTAGCTTCCTGCCAGGTGACCGAAGTTCTCAGGCAGATGGGTCCCTGGGACACACGCGGAGAGGCTCCTGCCCGGGACACACGCCAGCCACAGCCCCTGCCCCAGATCAGGGGCCGCAAAGCAGCCCTGTCTGAGTCCCCTGCCTCTAGAGGGAGTATTGGACCAACACTTGTAGAAAACGAGTTCCTCGCGGGCAACTCATTGGAGGGGCACAAATAACTCTTTGCCGACTTTCTGCTGAATCTTACGTGTGTTCACACCTAAGCCTCTTACAAGGACAGCTGTTTAGCTAAACATGAGCTCATGATCTAAATTTACACAATAATGAAGAAATCAGCTACAAGGGGAGACAATCAGCAAAAACAATCAATTCCAGAATTAGATTCCCTAGGCCATCCATCAGATATTGGAATAATCAGGTGCAAGGCAGAAAATATACACAAAACTGGAACTGAAACAAGGAACAAGGATGTTATCAAAGACTGATAAGATGTCTAAAACTTTTTTAACGTACATGTCATTGATAAAGCTAAATACTCAAAGGTTGTGTAGTACAACAGATTCATAGTTCAGAAGAGTGAAATTATGCTCTTTTGAAAACTATGGCAGGTCAGATGTTCTGCCTAATTATATAAGACGATTTTTCTAAAAAATACACATTATTTCAAAGACTTAATGGCTGTGAAATAAGTTAAGGGAATTGCAAATGGCTTGTCTGCAAAGAAAGGTGAGATGTAGGGAATCACAGAAAGTCGAGGGCAAAATAGGTCAATATATAATTGCTATATGGTGAACTAAGCCTTAGGCCAGCAACAATGTAGAGGACCTGACCCTTAGAAAGTTACAAGTAAGCTGGAATCCTCAAAATTTCAAATCTTTATAAGTAAAAAGATTTATTAAAATGAATAACCAAGTGTTTTAATTGACATCAGATGATCAAAACAATAAACCCTGAGAATATAGAAAAAAGATAAATAAAGATATGAGCAGAACTTAATACAACAGAAAACGTATAGAATTCAGGAGATGTAGTAAGTCCAAAGAATATTCTTTGAAACATTTAAAAGACACACTTTGATTAAGGAAAACAAAAACAAAAGTAAATAATATATAGAAAGAATCAGGACAATGTTATAGCAGAGAATATATGAAATGCCAGTAAATTTGAACATTTGTGTAAAGTGGACCATTTCCTAGCTCCTAAAGTTTACCAAAACTGACACAAGAGGAAATCATTTAAGTTCACCATGTCTGCCCTTGGCATTCTCGGAACTTCCTGGTCTCAGAATGCAGCATCTGTAGTCCATGGTTACCTGCGGAGAGGGGGAGGGGCTGAGGGAGGTTGGAACACTGCCCTCACTGAGGGAGTGGGTGTGGCCATCTCTGCTGTGACTGAACAAATGTAGGGGAGCTGGGGGCCCAGGGCAGGACCCTCAGAGACCGGCAGGCCCAGTGGGGTGCCACAGGCATTTAAGCCCAGGCCAAAGGGCGCTTTCTTTGTCTGCACAGCTGCCCAAACTCTCACCTTTCCACTCAGGCCGCCCTCTTACTTGAAGTGTGGGTGGAAACTGTCCGCGCAGTACACCTCGCTGCACAGCTAACCTTAGGTCTGGGAATCGTAGCTTCCTGACAGGTGACCGAAGTTCGCAGGCAGATGGGTCCCTGGGACACACGCGGAGAGGCTCCTGCCCTGGCCACAGGCCGCCCACTGCCACTGCCCCAGATCGGGGGCCGCAAAGCGGCCCTGTCTGAGTCCCCTGCCTCTAGAGGGAGTATTGGACCAACACTTGTATAAAACGGGTTCCTCGCGGGCAACTCATTGGAGGGACACAAATAACTCTTTGCCGACTTCCTGCTGAAGCTTACGTGTGTTCACACCTAAGCCTCATACAAGGTCAGCTGTTTAGCTAAACATGAGCTCATGATCTAAATTTACACAATAATGAAGAAATCAGCTACAAGAGGAGACAATCAGCAAAAACAATCAATTCCAGAATTAGATTCCCTAGGCCCTCCATCAGACGTAGGAATAATCAGGTGCAAGGCAGAAAAGATACATAAAACTGGGACTGAAACAAGGAACAAGGATGATTTCAAAGACTGGTAGGATCTCTAAGACATTTTTAAAGTATATGTCATTGATAAAGCTAAATACTCAAAGGTTGTGTCATACAACAGATTCATCATTGAGAAGAGTGAAATTATGCTGTTTTGAAAACTATGGCAGGTCAGATTTTCTGCCTAATTATATAAGAAGATTTCTCTAAAAAATACACATTATTTCAAAGACTCATTGGCTAAGAAATAAGTCAAGGGCATTTCAAATGGCTTGTCTGCAAAGAAAGGTGAGATGTAGGGAATCACAGAAAGTTGAGGGGTAAATAGATCAATATATACTGGACTATATTGTAAACTAAGCCTTAGGCCAGCAACAATGTAGAGGACCTGACCCTTAGAAACTTACAAGTAATCTGGAATCTTGAAAATTTCAAACCTTTATAAGTAAAAAAGATTTATTAAAATGAATAACCAAGTGTTTTATTTGACATCAGAAGATCAAAACAATAAATCCTGAGAACACAGAAAAAAGATAAATAAAGATAGGAGCAGAACTTAATACAACAGAAAACCTATACAAGTCAGGTGATGTAGTAAGTCCAAAGAATATTCTTTGACAAGATTTAAAAGACACACTTTGATTAAGGAAAACAAAACATATGTAAAGAATATACAGAAAGAATCAGGACAATGTTATAGCAGAGAATATATGAAATGCCAGTGAATTTGAACATTTCTGTAATTGGAGCATTTCCTAGCTCCTAAAGTTTACCAAAATTGACACAAGAGGATATCATTTAAGGTCATCCTGTCCGCCCTTGGCATTCTCGGAACACCCTGGCCTCAGAATGCCACATCTGTAGTCCATGGTAACCTGCGGAGAAGGGGCGGGGCTGAGGGAGGTTGGAACACGGCCCTCACTGAGGGAGTGGGTGTGGCCATCTCTGCTGTGACTGAACAAAGGGCAGGGGAGAAGGGGACCAAGGGCAGTGCCCTCAGAGCCCGGCAGGCCCAGTCCGGTGTCAAAGCATGTAGGCACTGGCCAAAGGGAGCCTTCTTTGTCAGCTCAGTTGCCAAAACTCCTACCTTTCCCCTCAGGCCTCCCTCTTACTTGAAGTGTTTGTGGAACCAGTCCACGCAGTACACATCGCTGCACAGCTAACCATAGGTCTGGGCATCATGGCTTCCTGCAAGGTGACCGAAGTTCACAGGCAAAAGGGTCCCTGGGATACACGGGAAGCGGATCCTGCCCGAGCCACAGGCCTCCCACTGCCTCTGCCCCAGATCGGGGGCCTCAAAGCAGCCCTGTCTGAGTCCTCTGCCTCTATAGGGAGTATTGGACCAACACTTGTAGAAAAGGGGTTCCTCTCGGGCAACTCACTGGAGGGACACAAATAAATCTTTGCTGACGTTTTGCTGAAGCTTACGAGCGTTCACACCTAAGCCTCTTACAAGGTCAGCTGTTTAGCTAAACGTGAGCTCATGATCTAAATTTACACAATAATGGAAATTCAGCTACAAGGGGACACAATCTGCAAAAACAATCAATACCAGAATTAGATTCCCTAGGCCATCGATCAGACGTTGGAATAATCAGGTGCAAGGCAGAAAAGATACACAAAACTGGAACTGAAACAAGGAACAAGGATGTTTTCAAGACTGGTAGGATCCCTAAGACATTTTTAAAGTACATGTCATTGATAAAGCTAAATACTCAAAGGTTGTGTAGTACAACAGATTCATAGTTCAGAAGAGTGAAATTATGCTCTTTTGAAAACTATGGCAGGTCAGATTTTCTGCCTAATTATATAAGACGATTTTTCTAAAAAATACACATTATTTCAAAGACTTATTGGCTGTGAAATAAGTTAAGGGAATTGCAAATGGCTTGTCTGCAAAGAAAGGTGAGATGTAGGGAATCACAGAAAGTCGAGGGCAAAATAGGTCAATATATAATTGCTATATGGTGAACTAAGCCTTAGGCCAGCAACAATGTAGAGGACCTTACCCTTAGAAACTTACAATTAAGCTGGAATACTCAAAATTTCCAATCTGTATAAGTAAAAAGGTTTATTAAAATGAATAACCAAGTGTTGTAATTGACATCAGAAGATCAATACATTAAGCCCTGAGAACAGAGAAAAAAGATAAATAAAGATAGGAGCAGAACTTAATTCAACAGAAAACGTATACAATTCAGGTGATGTAGTAAGTCTGAAGAATATTCTTTGAAAAGATTTAAAAGACAGAGTTTGATTAAGGAAAACAAAAAATAAATAAAGCATATACAGAAAGAATTAGGACAATGTTATAGCAGAGAATATATGAAATGACCGTAATTTTGAACATTTCTGTAAAGTGGACCATTTCCTAGCTCCTAATGTTTACCAAAACTGACGCAAGAGGATATCATTTAAGATCATCCTGTCTGCCCTTGGCATTCTCGGAACGCCCTGGCCTCAGAATGCAGCATCTGTAGTCCATGGTAACCTGCGGATAAGGGGCGGAGCTGAGGGAGGTTGGAACACTGCCCTCACTGAGGGAGTGGGTGTGGCCAACTCTGCTGTGACTGAACAAAGGTCAGGGGAGCAAGGGTCCCAGGGCAGGGCCCTCAGATCCCGGCAGGCCCAGTGGGGTGTCACAAGCATTTAGGCCCTGGCCAAGGGACGCCTTCTTTGTCTGCACAGCTGCCCAAACTCTCACCTTTCCACTCAGGCCGCCCTCTTACTGGATGTGTGGGTTGAACCTGTCCGCGCAGTACACCTCGCTGCACAGCTAACCATAGTTCTGGGCATCGTAGCTTCCTGACAGGTGACCGAAGTTCGCAGGCAGATGGGTCCCTGGGACACAAGCGGAGAGGCTCCTGCCCGGGCCACAGGCTGCCCACTGCCCCTGCCCCAGATCAGGGGCCGCAAAGCAGCCCTGTCTGAGTCCCCTGCCTCTAGAGGGAGTATTGGACCAACACTTGTAGAAAACGGGTTCCTCGCGGGCAACTCATTGGAGGGACACAAATAACTCTTTGCAGACTTTCTGCTGAAGCTTACGTGCGTTCACATCTAAGCCTCTTACAAGGTCAGCTGTTTAGCTAAACATGAGCTCATGATCTAAATTTACACAATAATGAAGAAATCAGCTACAAGGGGGGACAATCAGCAAAAACAATCAATCCCAGAATTAGATTACCTGGGCCATCCATCAGATGTTGGAATAATCAGGTGCAAGGCAGAAAATTTACACAAAACTGGGACTGAAACAAGGAACAAGGATGTTTTCAAAGACTGGTAGGATCTCTAAAACATTTTTAAAGTACTAGTCATTGATAAAGATAATTACTCAAAGGTTGTGTAATACAACAGATTCATCATTGAGAAGTGTGAAATTATGCTGTTTTGAAAACTATGGCAGGTCAGATTTTCTGCCTTATTATATAAGAATATTTATCTAAATAATACACATTATTTCAAAGACTTATTGGCTGTGAAATAAGTTAAGGGTATTTCAAATGGCTTGTCTGCAAAGAAAGGTGAGATGTAGGAAATCACAGAAAGCCGAGGGGAAAATAGGTCAATATATACATTGCTCTATGGTGAACTAAGCCTTAGGCAAGCAACAATGTAGAGGACATGACGCTTAGATACTTACAAGTAAGCTCGAATCTTCAAAAGTTCAAATCTTTATAAGTAAAAAGATTTATGAATATGAATTACCAAGTGTTTTCATGGACATCAGCAGATCAAAACAATAAACACTGAGAACATAGAATAAAGATAAATAAAGATATGAGCAGAAATTAATACAACAGAAAACGTATAAAATTCAGGTGATGTAGTAAGTCCAAAGAATATTCTTTGAAACATTTAAAAGACACACTTTGATTAAGGAAAAGAAAAACATAAGTAAATAATATACAGAAAGAATCAGGACAATGTTATAGCAGAGAATATATGAAATGCCAGTAAATTTGAACATTTGTGTAAAGTGGACCATTTCCTAGCTCCTAAAGTTTACCAAAACTGACACAAGAGGAAATCATTTAAGGTCATCATGTCTGCCCTTGGCATTCTCGGAACGTCCTGGCCTCAGAATGCAGCATCTGTAGTCCATGGTAACCTGCGGAGAGGGGGAGGGGCTGAGGGAGGTTGGAACACAGCCCTCACTGAGAGAGTGTGTGTGGCCATCTCTGCTGTGACTGAACAAAGGCAGGGGAGCAGGGGTCCCAGGGCAGGGCCCTCAGAGACAGGCAGGCCCAGTGGGGTGACACAGGCATTTAAGCCCTGGCCAAAGGGCGCCTTCTTTGTCTGCACAGTTGCCCAAACTCTCACCTTTCCACTCAGGCCGCCCTCTTACTTGAAGTGTGGGTGGAAACTGTCCGCGCAGTACACCTCGCTGCACAGCTAACCAAAGGTTTGGTAATCGTAGCTTCCTGCCAGGTGACCGAAGTTCTCAGGCAGATGGGTCCCTGGGACACACGCGGAGAGGCTCCTGCCCGGGACACACGCCAGCCACAGCCCCTGCCCCAGATCAGGGGCCGCAAAGCAGCCCTGTCTGAGTCCCCTGCCTCTAGAGGGAGTATTGGACCAACACTTGTAGAAAACGAGTTCCTCGCGGGCAACTCATTGGAGGGGCACAAATAACTCTTTGCCGACTTTCTGCTGAATCTTACGTGTGTTCACACCTAAGCCTCTTACAAGGACAGCTGTTTAGCTAAACATGAGCTCATGATCTAAATTTACACAATAATGAAGAAATCAGCTACAAGGGGAGACAATCAGCAAAAACAATCAATTCCAGAATTAGATTCCCTAGGCCATCCATCAGATATTGGAATAATCAGGTGCAAGGCAGAAAATATACACAAAACTGGAACTGAAACAAGGAACAAGGATGTTATCAAAGACTGATAAGATGTCTAAAACTTTTTTAACGTACATGTCATTGATAAAGCTAAATACTCAAAGGTTGTGTAGTACAACAGATTCATAGTTCAGAAGAGTGAAATTATGCTCTTTTGAAAACTATGGCAGGTCAGATTTTCTGCCTAATTATATAAGACGATTTTTCTAAAAAATACACATTATTTCAAAGACTTAATGGCTGTGAAATAAGTTAAGGGAATTGCAAATGGCTTGTCTGCAAAGAAAGGTGAGATGTAGGGAATCACAGAAAGTCGAGGGCAAAATAGGTCAATATATAATTGCTATATGGTGAACTAAGCCTTAGGCCAGCAACAATGTAGAGGACCTGACCCTTAGAAAGTTACAAGTAAGCTGGAATCCTCAAAATTTCAAATCTTTATAAGTAAAAAGATTTATTAAAATGAATAACCAAGTGTTTTAATTGACATCAGATGATCAAAACAATAAACCCTGAGAATATAGAAAAAAGATAAATAAAGATATGAGCAGAACTTAATACAACAGAAAACGTATAGAATTCAGGAGATGTAGTAAGTCCAAAGAATATTCTTTGAAACATTTAAAAGACACACTTTGATTAAGGAAAACAAAAACAAAAGTAAATAATATATAGAAAGAATCAGGACAATGTTATAGCAGAGAATATATGAAATGCCAGTAAATTTGAACATTTGTGTAAAGTGGACCATTTCCTAGCTCCTAAAGTTTACCAAAACTGACACAAGAGGAAATCATTTAAGTTCACCATGTCTGCCCTTGGCATTCTCGGAACTTCCTGGTCTCAGAATGCAGCATCTGTAGTCCATGGTTACCTGCGGAGAGGGGGAGGGGCTGAGGGAGGTTGGAACACTGCCCTCACTGAGGGAGTGGGTGTGGCCATCTCTGCTGTGACTGAACAAATGTAGGGGAGCTGGGGGCCCAGGGCAGGACCCTCAGAGACCGGCAGGCCCAGTGGGGTGCCACAGGCATTTAAGCCCAGGCCAAAGGGCGCTTTCTTTGTCTGCACAGCTGCCCAAACTCTCACCTTTCCACTCAGGCCGCCCTCTTACTTGAAGTGTGGGTGGAAACTGTCCGCGCAGTACACCTCGCTGCACAGCTAACCTTAGGTCTGGGAATCGTAGCTTCCTGACAGGTGACCGAAGTTCGCAGGCAGATGGGTCCCTGGGACACACGCGGAGAGGCTCCTGCCCTGGCCACAGGCCGCCCACTGCCACTGCCCCAGATCGGGGGCCGCAAAGCGGCCCTGTCTGAGTCCCCTGCCTCTAGAGGGAGTATTGGACCAACACTTGTATAAAACGGGTTCCTCGCGGGCAACTCATTGGAGGGACACAAATAACTCTTTGCCGACTTCCTGCTGAAGCTTACGTGTGTTCACACCTAAGCCTCATACAAGGTCAGCTGTTTAGCTAAACATGAGCTCATGATCTAAATTTACACAATAATGAAGAAATCAGCTACAAGAGGAGACAATCAGCAAAAACAATCAATTCCAGAATTAGATTCCCTAGGCCCTCCATCAGACGTAGGAATAATCAGGTGCAAGGCAGAAAAGATACATAAAACTGGGACTGAAACAAGGAACAAGGATGATTTCAAAGACTGGTAGGATCTCTAAGACATTTTTAAAGTATATGTCATTGATAAAGCTAAATACTCAAAGGTTGTGTCATACAACAGATTCATCATTGAGAAGAGTGAAATTATGCTGTTTTGAAAACTATGGCAGGTCAGATTTTCTGCCTAATTATATAAGAAGATTTCTCTAAAAAATACACATTATTTCAAAGACTCATTGGCTAAGAAATAAGTCAAGGGCATTTCAAATGGCTTGTCTGCAAAGAAAGGTGAGATGTAGGGAATCACAGAAAGTTGAGGGGTAAATAGATCAATATATACTGGACTATATTGTAAACTAAGCCTTAGGCCAGCAACAATGTAGAGGACCTGACCCTTAGAAACTTACAAGTAATCTGGAATCTTGAAAATTTCAAACCTTTATAAGTAAAAAAGATTTATTAAAATGAATAACCAAGTGTTTTATTTGACATCAGAAGATCAAAACAATAAATCCTGAGAACACAGAAAAAAGATAAATAAAGATAGGAGCAGAACTTAATACAACAGAAAACCTATACAAGTCAGGTGATGTAGTAAGTCCAAAGAATATTCTTTGACAAGATTTAAAAGACACACTTTGATTAAGGAAAACAAAACATATGTAAAGAATATACAGAAAGAATCAGGACAATGTTATAGCAGAGAATATATGAAATGCCAGTGAATTTGAACATTTCTGTAATTGGAGCATTTCCTAGCTCCTAAAGTTTACCAAAATTGACACAAGAGGATATCATTTAAGGTCATCCTGTCCGCCCTTGGCATTCTCGGAACACCCTGGCCTCAGAATGCCACATCTGTAGTCCATGGTAACCTGCGGAGAAGGGGCGGGGCTGAGGGAGGTTGGAACACGGCCCTCACTGAGGGAGTGGGTGTGGCCATCTCTGCTGTGACTGAACAAAGGGCAGGGGAGAAGGGGACCAAGGGCAGTGCCCTCAGAGCCCGGCAGGCCCAGTCCGGTGTCAAAGCATGTAGGCACTGGCCAAAGGGAGCCTTCTTTGTCAGCTCAGTTGCCAAAACTCCTACCTTTCCCCTCAGGCCTCCCTCTTACTTGAAGTGTTTGTGGAACCAGTCCACGCAGTACACATCGCTGCACAGCTAACCATAGGTCTGGGCATCATGGCTTCCTGCAAGGTGACCGAAGTTCACAGGCAAAAGGGTCCCTGGGATACACGGGAAGCGGATCCTGCCCGAGCCACAGGCCTCCCACTGCCTCTGCCCCAGATCGGGGGCCTCAAAGCAGCCCTGTCTGAGTCCTCTGCCTCTATAGGGAGTATTGGACCAACACTTGTAGAAAAGGGGTTCCTCTCGGGCAACTCACTGGAGGGACACAAATAAATCTTTGCTGACGTTTTGCTGAAGCTTACGAGCGTTCACACCTAAGCCTCTTACAAGGTCAGCTGTTTAGCTAAACGTGAGCTCATGATCTAAATTTACACAATAATGGAAATTCAGCTACAAGGGGACACAATCTGCAAAAACAATCAATACCAGAATTAGATTCCCTAGGCCATCGATCAGACGTTGGAATAATCAGGTGCAAGGCAGAAAAGATACACAAAACTGGAACTGAAACAAGGAACAAGGATGTTTTCAAGACTGGTAGGATCCCTAAGACATTTTTAAAGTACATGTCATTGATAAAGCTAAATACTCAAAGGTTGTGTAGTACAACAGATTCATAGTTCAGAAGAGTGAAATTATGCTCTTTTGAAAACTATGGCAGGTCAGATTTTCTGCCTAATTATATAAGACGATTTTTCTAAAAAATACACATTATTTCAAAGACTTATTGGCTGTGAAATAAGTTAAGGGAATTGCAAATGGCTTGTCTGCAAAGAAAGGTGAGATGTAGGGAATCACAGAAAGTCGAGGGCAAAATAGGTCAATATATAATTGCTATATGGTGAACTAAGCCTTAGGCCAGCAACAATGTAGAGGACCTTACCCTTAGAAACTTACAATTAAGCTGGAATACTCAAAATTTCCAATCTGTATAAGTAAAAAGGTTTATTAAAATGAATAACCAAGTGTTGTAATTGACATCAGAAGATCAATACATTAAGCCCTGAGAACAGAGAAAAAAGATAAATAAAGATAGGAGCAGAACTTAATTCAACAGAAAACGTATACAATTCAGGTGATGTAGTAAGTCTGAAGAATATTCTTTGAAAAGATTTAAAAGACAGAGTTTGATTAAGGAAAACAAAAAATAAATAAAGCATATACAGAAAGAATTAGGACAATGTTATAGCAGAGAATATATGAAATGACCGTAATTTTGAACATTTCTGTAAAGTGGACCATTTCCTAGCTCCTAATATTTACCAAAACTGACGCAAGAGGATATCATTTAAGATCATCCTGTCTGCCCTTGGCATTCTCGGAAAGCCCTGGCCTCAGAATGCAGCATCTGTAGTCCATGGTAACCTGCGGATAAGGGGCGGAGCTGAGGGAGGTTGGAACACTGCCCTCACTGAGGGAGTGGGTGTGGCCAACTCTGCTGTGACTGAACAAAGGTCAGGGGAGCAAGGGTCCCAGGGCAGGGCCCTCAGATCCCGGCAGGCCCAGTGGGGTGTCACAAGCATTTAGGCCCTGGCCAAGGGACGCCTTCTTTGTCTGCACAGCTGCCCAAACTCTCACCTTTCCACTCAGGCCGCCCTCTTACTGGATGTGTGGGTTGAACCTGTCCGCGCAGTACACCTCGCTGCACAGCTAACCATAGTTCTGGGCATCGTAGCTTCCTGACAGGTGACCGAAGTTCGCAGGCAGATGGGTCCCTGGGACACAAGCGGAGAGGCTCCTGCCCGGGCCACAGGCTGCCCACTGCCCCTGCCCCAGATCAGGGGCCGCAAAGCAGCCCTGTCTGAGTCCCCTGCCTCTAGAGGGAGTATTGGACCAACACTTGTAGAAAACGGGTTCCTCGCGGGCAACTCATTGGAGGGACACAAATAACTCTTTGCAGACTTTCTGCTGAAGCTTACGTGCGTTCACATCTAAGCCTCTTACAAGGTCAGCTGTTTAGCTAAACATGAGCTCATGATCTAAATTTACACAATAATGAAGAAATCAGCTACAAGGGGGGACAATCAGCAAAAACAATCAATCCCAGAATTAGATTACCTGGGCCATCCATCAGATGTTGGAATAATCAGGTGCAAGGCAGAAAATTTACACAAAACTGGAACTGAAACAAGGAACAAGGATGTTTTCAAAGACTGGTAGGATCTCTAAAACATTTTTAAAGTACTAGTCATTGATAAAGATAATTACTCAAAGGTTGTGTAATACAACAGATTCATCATTGAGAAGTGTGAAATTATGCTGTTTTGAAAACTATGGCAGGTCAGATTTTCTGCCTTATTATATAAGAATATTTATCTAAATAATACACATTATTTCAAAGACTTATTGGCTGTGAAATAAGTTAAGGGTATTTCAAATGGCTTGTCTGCAAAGAAAGGTGAGATGTAGGAAATCACAGAAAGCCGAGGGGAAAATAGGTCAATATATACATTGCTCTATGGTGAACTAAGCCTTAGGCAAGCAACAATGTAGAGGACATGACGCTTAGATACTTACAAGTAAGCTCGAATCTTCAAAAGTTCAAATCTTTATAAGTAAAAGGATTTATGAATATGAATTACCAAGTGTTTTCATGGACATCAGCAGATCAAAACAATAAACACTGAGAACATAGAATAAAGATAAATAAAGATATGAGCAGAAATTAATACAACAGAAAACGTATAAAATTCAGGTGATGTAGTAAGTCCAAAGAATATTCTTTGAAACATTTAAAAGACACACTTTGATTAAGGAAAAGAAAAACATAAGTAAATAATATACAGAAAGAATCAGGACAATGTTATAGCAGAGAATATATGAAATGCCAGTAAATTTGAACATTTGTGTAAAGTGGACCATTTCCTAGCTCCTAAAGTTTACCAAAACTGACACAAGAGGAAATCATTTAAGGTCATCATGTCTGCCCTTGGCATTCTCGGAACGTCCTGGCCTCAGAATGCAGCATCTGTAGTCCATGGTAACCTGCGGAGAGGGGGAGGGGCTGAGGGAGGTTGGAACACAGCCCTCACTGAGAGAGTGTGTGTGGCCATCTCTGCTGTGACTGAACAAAGGCAGGGGAGCAGGGGTCCCAGGGCAGGGCCCTCAGAGACAGGCAGGCCCAGTGGGGTGACACAGGCATTTAAGCCCTGGCCAAAGGGCGCCTTCTTTGTCTGCACAGTTGCCCAAACTCTCACCTTTCCACTCAGGCCGCCCTCTTACTTGAAGTGTGGGTGGAAACTGTCCGCGCAGTACACCTCGCTGCACAGCTAACCAAAGGTTTGGTAATCGTAGCTTCCTGCCAGGTGACCGAAGTTCTCAGGCAGATGGGTCCCTGGGACACACGCGGAGAGGCTCCTGCCCGGGACACACGCCAGCCACAGCCCCTGCCCCAGATCAGGGGCCGCAAAGCAGCCCTGTCTGAGTCCCCTGCCTCTAGAGGGAGTATTGGACCAACACTTGTAGAAAACGAGTTCCTCGCGGGCAACTCATTGGAGGGGCACAAATAACTCTTTGCCGACTTTCTGCTGAAGCTTACGTGTGTTCACACCTAAGCCTCTTACAAGGACAGCTGTTTAGCTAAACATGAGCTCATGATCTAAATTTACACAATAATGAAGAAATCAGCTACAAGGGGAGACAATCAGCAAAAACAATCAATTCCAGAATTAGATTCCCTAGGCCATCCATCAGATATTGGAATAATCAGGTGCAAGGCAGAAAATATACACAAAACTGGAACTGAAACAAGGAACAAGGATGTTATCAAAGACTGATAAGATGTCTAAAACTTTTTTAACGTACATGTCATTGATAAAGCTAAATACTCAAAGGTTGTGTAGTACAACAGATTCATAGTTCAGAAGAGTGAAATTATGCTCTTTTGAAAACTATGGCAGGTCAGATTTTCTGCCTAATTATATAAGACGATTTTTCTAAAAAATACACATTATTTCAAAGACTTAATGGCTGTGAAATAAGTTAAGGGAATTGCAAATGGCTTGTCTGCAAAGAAAGGTGAGATGTAGGGAATCACAGAAAGTCGAGGGCAAAATAGGTCAATATATAATTGCTATATGGTGAACTAAGCCTTAGGCCAGCAACAATGTAGAGGACCTGACCCTTAGAAAGTTACAAGTAAGCTGGAATCCTCAAAATTTCAAATCTTTATAAGTAAAAAGATTTATTAAAATGAATAACCAAGTGTTTTAATTGACATCAGATGATCAAAACAATAAACCCTGAGAATATAGAAAAAAGATAAATAAAGATATGAGCAGAACTTAATACAACAGAAAACGTATAGAATTCAGGAGATGTAGTAAGTCCAAAGAATATTCTTTGAAACATTTAAAAGACACACTTTGATTAAGGAAAACAAAAACAAAAGTAAATAATATATAGAAAGAATCAGGACAATGTTATAGCAGAGAATATATGAAATGCCAGTAAATTTGAACATTTGTGTAAAGTGGACCATTTCCTAGCTCCTAAAGTTTACCAAAACTGACACAAGAGGAAATCATTTAAGTTCACCATGTCTGCCCTTGGCATTCTCGGAACTTCCTGGTCTCAGAATGCAGCATCTGTAGTCCATGGTTACCTGCGGAGAGGGGGAGGGGCTGAGGGAGGTTGGAACACTGCCCTCACTGAGGGAGTGGGTGTGGCCATCTCTGCTGTGACTGAACAAATGTAGGGGAGCTGGGGGCCCAGGGCAGGACCCTCAGAGACCGGCAGGCCCAGTGGGGTGCCACAGGCATTTAAGCCCAGGCCAAAGGGCGCTTTCTTTGTCTGCACAGCTGCCCAAACTCTCACCTTTCCACTCAGGCCGCCCTCTTACTTGAAGTGTGGGTGGAAACTGTCCGCGCAGTACACCTCGCTGCACAGCTAACCTTAGGTCTGGGAATCGTAGCTTCCTGACAGGTGACCGAAGTTCGCAGGCAGATGGGTCCCTGGGACACACGCGGAGAGGCTCCTGCCCTGGCCACAGGCCGCCCACTGCCACTGCCCCAGATCGGGGGCCGCAAAGCGGCCCTGTCTGAGTCCCCTGCCTCTAGAGGGAGTATTGGACCAACACTTGTATAAAACGGGTTCCTCGCGGGCAACTCATTGGAGGGACACAAATAACTCTTTGCCGACTTCCTGCTGAAGCTTACGTGTGTTCACACCTAAGCCTCATACAAGGTCAGCTGTTTAGCTAAACATGAGCTCATGATCTAAATTTACACAATAATGAAGAAATCAGCTACAAGAGGAGACAATCAGCAAAAACAATCAATTCCAGAATTAGATTCCCTAGGCCCTCCATCAGACGTAGGAATAATCAGGTGCAAGGCAGAAAAGATACATAAAACTGGGACTGAAACAAGGAACAAGGATGATTTCAAAGACTGGTAGGATCTCTAAGACATTTTTAAAGTATATGTCATTGATAAAGCTAAATACTCAAAGGTTGTGTCATACAACAGATTCATCATTGAGAAGAGTGAAATTATGCTGTTTTGAAAACTATGGCAGGTCAGATTTTCTGCCTAATTATATAAGAAGATTTCTCTAAAAAATACACATTATTTCAAAGACTCATTGGCTAAGAAATAAGTCAAGGGCATTTCAAATGGCTTGTCTGCAAAGAAAGGTGAGATGTAGGGAATCACAGAACGTTGAGGGGTAAATAGATCAATATATACTGGACTATATTGTAAACTAAGCCTTAGGCCAGCAACAATGTAGAGGACCTGACCCTTAGAAACTTACAAGTAATCTGGAATCTTGAAAATTTCAAACCTTTATAAGTAAAAAAGATTTATTAAAATGAATAACCAAGTGTTTTATTTGACATCAGAAGATCAAAACAATAAATCCTGAGAACACAGAAAAAAGATAAATAAAGATAGGAGCAGAACTTAATACAACAGAAAACCTATACAAGTCAGGTGATGTAGTAAGTCCAAAGAATATTCTTTGACAAGATTTAAAAGACACACTTTGATTAAGGAAAACAAAACATATGTAAAGAATATACAGAAAGAATCAGGACAATGTTATAGCAGAGAATATATGAAATGCCAGTGAATTTGAACATTTCTGTAATTGGAGCATTTCCTAGCTCCTAAAGTTTACCAAAATTGACACAAGAGGATATCATTTAAGGTCATCCTGTCCGCCCTTGGCATTCTCGGAACACCCTGGCCTCAGAATGCCACATCTGTAGTCCATGGTAACCTGCGGAGAAGGGGCGGGGCTGAGGGAGGTTGGAACACGGCCCTCACTGAGGGAGTGGGTGTGGCCATCTCTGCTGTGACTGAACAAAGGGCAGGGGAGAAGGGGACCAAGGGCAGTGCCCTCAGAGCCCGGCAGGCCCAGTCCGGTGTCAAAGCATGTAGGCACTGGCCAAAGGGAGCCTTCTTTGTCAGCTCAGTTGCCAAAACTCCTACCTTTCCCCTCAGGCCTCCCTCTTACTTGAAGTGTTTGTGGAACCAGTCCACGCAGTACACATCGCTGCACAGCTAACCATAGGTCTGGGCATCATGGCTTCCTGCAAGGTGACCGAAGTTCACAGGCAAAAGGGTCCCTGGGATACACGGGAAGCGGATCCTGCCCGAGCCACAGGCCTCCCACTGCCTCTGCCCCAGATCGGGGGCCTCAAAGCAGCCCTGTCTGAGTCCTCTGCCTCTATAGGGAGTATTGGACCAACACTTGTAGAAAAGGGGTTCCTCTCGGGCAACTCACTGGAGGGACACAAATAAATCTTTGCTGACGTTTTGCTGAAGCTTACGAGCGTTCACACCTAAGCCTCTTACAAGGTCAGCTGTTTAGCTAAACGTGAGCTCATGATCTAAATTTACACAATAATGGAAATTCAGCTACAAGGGGACACAATCTGCAAAAACAATCAATACCAGAATTAGATTCCCTAGGCCATCGGTCAGACGTTGGAATAATCAGGTGCAAGGCAGAAAAGATACACAAAACTGGAACTGAAACAAGGAACAAGGATGTTTTCAAGACTGGTAGGATCCCTAAGACATTTTTAAAGTACATGTCATTGATAAAGCTAAATACTCAAAGGTTGTGTAGTACAACAGATTCATAGTTCAGAAGAGTGAAATTATGCTCTTTTGAAAACTATGGCAGGTCAGATTTTCTGCCTAATTATATAAGACGATTTTTCTAAAAAATACACATTATTTCAAAGACTTATTGGCTGTGAAATAAGTTAAGGGAATTGCAAATGGCTTGTCTGCAAAGAAAGGTGAGATGTAGGGAATCACAGAAAGTCGAGGGCAAAATAGGTCAATATATAATTGCTATATGGTGAACTAAGCCTTAGGCCAGCAACAATGTAGAGGACCTTACCCTTAGAAACTTACAATTAAGCTGGAATACTCAAAATTTCCAATCTGTATAAGTAAAAAGGTTTATTAAAATGAATAACCAAGTGTTGTAATTGACATCAGAAGATCAATACATTAAGCCCTGAGAACAGAGAAAAAAGATAAATAAAGATAGGAGCAGAACTTAATTCAACAGAAAACGTATACAATTCAGGTGATGTAGTAAGTCTGAAGAATATTCTTTGAAAAGATTTAAAAGACAGAGTTTGATTAAGGAAAACAAAAAATAAATAAAGCATATACAGAAAGAATTAGGACAATGTTATAGCAGAGAATATATGAAATGACCGTAATTTTGAACATTTCTGTAAAGTGGACCATTTCCTAGCTCCTAATGTTTACCAAAACTGACGCAAGAGGATATCATTTAAGATCATCCTGTCTGCCCTTGGCATTCTCGGAACGCCCTGGCCTCAGAATGCAGCATCTGTAGTCCATGGTAACCTGCGGATAAGGGGCGGAGCTGAGGGAGGTTGGAACACTGCCCTCACTGAGGGAGTGGGTGTGGCCAACTCTGCTGTGACTGAACAAAGGTCAGGGGAGCAAGGGTCCCAGGGCAGGGCCCTCAGATCCCGGCAGGCCCAGTGGGGTGTCACAAGCATTTAGGCCCTGGCCAAGGGACGCCTTCTTTGTCTGCACAGCTGCCCAAACTCTCACCTTTCCACTCAGGCCGCCCTCTTACTGGATGTGTGGGTTGAACCTGTCCGCGCAGTACACCTCGCTGCACAGCTAACCATAGTTCTGGGCATCGTAGCTTCCTGACAGGTGACCGAAGTTCGCAGGCAGATGGGTCCCTGGGACACAAGCGGAGAGGCTCCTGCCCGGGCCACAGGCTGCCCACTGCCCCTGCCCCAGATCAGGGGCCGCAAAGCAGCCCTGTCTGAGTCCCCTGCCTCTAGAGGGAGTATTGGACCAACACTTGTAGAAAACGGGTTCCTCGCGGGCAACTCATTGGAGGGACACAAATAACTCTTTGCAGACTTTCTGCTGAAGCTTACGTGCGTTCACATCTAAGCCTCTTACAAGGTCAGCTGTTTAGCTAAACATGAGCTCATGATCTAAATTTACACAATAATGAAGAAATCAGCTACAAGGGGGGACAATCAGCAAAAACAATCAATCCCAGAATTAGATTACCTGGGCCATCCATCAGATGTTGGAATAATCAGGTGCAAGGCAGAAAATTTACACAAAACTGGAACTGAAACAAGGAACAAGGATGTTTTCAAAGACTGGTAGGATCTCTAAAACATTTTTAAAGTACTAGTCATTGATAAAGATAATTACTCAAAGGTTGTGTAATACAACAGATTCATCATTGAGAAGTGTGAAATTATGCTGTTTTGAAAACTATGGCAGGTCAGATTTTCTGCCTTATTATATAAGAATATTTATCTAAATAATACACATTATTTCAAAGACTTATTGGCTGTGAAATAAGTTAAGGGTATTTCAAATGGCTTGTCTGCAAAGAAAGGTGAGATGTAGGAAATCACAGAAAGCCGAGGGGAAAATAGGTCAATATATACATTGCTCTATGGTGAACTAAGCCTTAGGCAAGCAACAATGTAGAGGACATGACGCTTAGATACTTACAAGTAAGCTCGAATCTTCAAAAGTTCAAATCTTTATAAGTAAAAAGATTTATGAATATGAATTACCAAGTGTTTTCATGGACATCAGCAGATCAAAACAATAAACACTGAGAACATAGAATAAAGATAAATAAAGATATGAGCAGAAATTAATACAACAGAATACGTATAAAATTCAGGTGATGTAGTAAGTCCAAAGAATATTCTTTGAAACATTTAAAAGACACACTTTGATTAAGGAAAAGAAAAACATAAGTAAATAATATACAGAAAGAATCAGGACAATGTTATAGCAGAGAATATATGAAATGCCAGTAAATTTGAACATTTGTGTAAAGTGGACCATTTCCTAGCTCCTAAAGTTTACCAAAACTGACACAAGAGGAAATCATTTAAGGTCATCATGTCTGCCCTTGGCATTCTCGGAACGTCCTGGCCTCAGAATGCAGCATCTGTAGTCCATGGTAACCTGCGGAGAGGGGGAGGGGCTGAGGGAGGTTGGAACACAGCCCTCACTGAGAGAGTGTGTGTGGCCATCTCTGCTGTGACTGAACAAAGGCAGGGGAGCAGGGGTCCCAGGGCAGGGCCCTCAGAGACAGGCAGGCCCAGTGGGGTGACACAGGCATTTAAGCCCTGGCCAAAGGGCGCCTTCTTTGTCTGCACAGTTGCCCAAACTCTCACCTTTCCACTCAGGCCGCCCTCTTACTTGAAGTGTGGGTGGAAACTGTCCGCGCAGTACACCTCGCTGCACAGCTAACCAAAGGTTTGGTAATCGTAGCTTCCTGCCAGGTGACCGAAGTTCTCAGGCAGATGGGTCCCTGGGACACACGCGGAGAGGCTCCTGCCCGGGACACACGCCAGCCACAGCCCCTGCCCCAGATCAGGGGCCGCAAAGCAGCCCTGTCTGAGTCCCCTGCCTCTAGAGGGAGTATTGGACCAACACTTGTAGAAAACGAGTTCCTCGCGGGCAACTCATTGGAGGGGCACAAATAACTCTTTGCCGACTTTCTGCTGAATCTTACGTGTGTTCACACCTAAGCCTCTTACAAGGACAGCTGTTTAGCTAAACATGAGCTCATGATCTAAATTTACACAATAATGAAGAAATCAGCTACAAGGGGAGACAATCAGCAAAAACAATCAATTCCAGAATTAGATTCCCTAGGCCATCCATCAGATGTTGGAATAATCAGGTGCAAGGCAGAAAATATACACAAAACTGGAACTGAAACAAGGAACAAGGATGTTATCAAAGACTGATAAGATGTCTAAAACTTTTTTAACGTACATGTCATTGATAAAGCTAAATACTCAAAGGTTGTGTAGTACAACAGATTCATAGTTCAGAAGAGTGAAATTATGCTCTTTTGAAAACTATGGCAGGTCAGATGTTCTGCCTAATTATATAAGACGATTTTTCTAAAAAATACACATTATTTCAAAGACTTAATGGCTGTGAAATAAGTTAAGGGAATTGCAAATGGCTTGTCTGCAAAGAAAGGTGAGATGTAGGGAATCACAGAAAGTCGAGGGCAAAATAGGTCAATATATAATTGCTATATGGTGAACTAAGCCTTAGGCCAGCAACAATGTAGAGGACCTGACCCTTAGAAAGTTACAAGTAAGCTGGAATCCTCAAAATTTCAAATCTTTATAAGTAAAAAGATTTATTAAAATGAATAACCAAGTGTTTTAATTGACATCAGATGATCAAAACAATAAACCCTGAGAATATAGAAAAAAGATAAATAAAGATATGAGCAGAACTTAATACAACAGAAAACGTATAGAATTCAGGAGATGTAGTAAGTCCAAAGAATATTCTTTGAAACATTTAAAAGACACACTTTGATTAAGGAAAACAAAAACAAAAGTAAATAATATATAGAAAGAATCAGGACAATGTTATAGCAGAGAATATATGAAATGCCAGTAAATTTGAACATTTGTGTAAAGTGGACCATTTCCTAGCTCCTAAAGTTTACCAAAACTGACACAAGAGGAAATCATTTAAGTTCACCATGTCTGCCCTTGGCATTCTCGGAACTTCCTGGTCTCAGAATGCAGCATCTGTAGTCCATGGTTACCTGCGGAGAGGGGGAGGGGCTGAGGGAGGTTGGAACACTGCCCTCACTGAGGGAGTGGGTGTGGCCATCTCTGCTGTGACTGAACAAATGTAGGGGAGCTGGGGGCCCAGGGCAGGACCCTCAGAGACCGGCAGGCCCAGTGGGGTGCCACAGGCATTTAAGCCCAGGCCAAAGGGCGCTTTCTTTGTCTGCACAGCTGCCCAAACTCTCACCTTTCCACTCAGGCCGCCCTCTTACTTGAAGTGTGGGTGGAAACTGTCCGCGCAGTACACCTCGCTGCACAGCTAACCTTAGGTCTGGGAATCGTAGCTTCCTGACAGGTGACCGAAGTTCGCAGGCAGATGGGTCCCTGGGACACACGCGGAGAGGCTCCTGCCCTGGCCACAGGCCGCCCACTGCCACTGCCCCAGATCGGGGGCCGCAAAGCGGCCCTGTCTGAGTCCCCTGCCTCTAGAGGGAGTATTGGACCAACACTTGTATAAAACGGGTTCCTCGCGGGCAACTCATTGGAGGGACACAAATAACTCTTTGCCGACTTCCTGCTGAAGCTTACGTGTGTTCACACCTAAGCCTCATACAAGGTCAGCTGTTTAGCTAAACATGAGCTCATGATCTAAATTTACACAATAATGAAGAAATCAGCTACAAGAGGAGACAATCAGCAAAAACAATCAATTCCAGAATTAGATTCCCTAGGCCCTCCATCAGACGTAGGAATAATCAGGTGCAAGGCAGAAAAGATACATAAAACTGGGACTGAAACAAGGAACAAGGATGATTTCAAAGACTGGTAGGATCTCTAAGACATTTTTAAAGTATATGTCATTGATAAAGCTAAATACTCAAAGGTTGTGTCATACAACAGATTCATCATTGAGAAGAGTGAAATTATGCTGTTTTGAAAACTATGGCAGGTCAGATTTTCTGCCTAATTATATAAGAAGATTTCTCTAAAAAATACACATTATTTCAAAGACTCATTGGCTAAGAAATAAGTCAAGGGCATTTCAAATGGCTTGTCTGCAAAGAAAGGTGAGATGTAGGGAATCACAGAACGTTGAGGGGTAAATAGATCAATATATACTGGACTATATTGTAAACTAAGCCTTAGGCCAGCAACAATGTAGAGGACCTGACCCTTAGAAACTTACAAGTAATCTGGAATCTTGAAAATTTCAAACCTTTATAAGTAAAAAAGATTTATTAAAATGAATAACCAAGTGTTTTATTTGACATCAGAAGATCAAAACAATAAATCCTGAGAACACAGAAAAAAGATAAATAAAGATAGGAGCAGAACTTAATACAACAGAAAACCTATACAAGTCAGGTGATGTAGTAAGTCCAAAGAATATTCTTTGACAAGATTTAAAAGACACACTTTGATTAAGGAAAACAAAACATATGTAAAGAATATACAGAAAGAATCAGGACAATGTTATAGCAGAGAATATATGAAATGCCAGTGAATTTGAACATTTCTGTAATTGGAGCATTTCCTAGCTCCTAAAGTTTACCAAAATTGACACAAGAGGATATCATTTAAGGTCATCCTGTCCGCCCTTGGCATTCTCGGAACACCCTGGCCTCAGAATGCCACATCTGTAGTCCATGGTAACCTGCGGAGAAGGGGCGGGGCTGAGGGAGGTTGGAACACGGCCCTCACTGAGGGAGTGGGTGTGGCCATCTCTGCTGTGACTGAACAAAGGGCAGGGGAGAAGGGGACCAAGGGCAGTGCCCTCAGAGCCCGGCAGGCCCAGTCCGGTGTCAAAGCATGTAGGCACTGGCCAAAGGGAGCCTTCTTTGTCAGCTCAGTTGCCAAAACTCCTACCTTTCCCCTCAGGCCTCCCTCTTACTTGAAGTGTTTGTGGAACCAGTCCACGCAGTACACATCGCTGCACAGCTAACCATAGGTCTGGGCATCATGGCTTCCTGCAAGGTGACCGAAGTTCACAGGCAAAAGGGTCCCTGGGATACACGGGAAGCGGATCCTGCCCGAGCCACAGGCTTCCCACTGCCTCTGCCCCAGATCGGGGGCCTCAAAGCAGCCCTGTCTGAGTCCTCTGCCTCTATAGGGAGTATTGGACCAACACTTGTAGAAAAGGGGTTCCTCTCGGGCAACTCACTGGAGGGACACAAATAAATCTTTGCTGACGTTTTGCTGAAGCTTACGAGCGTTCACACCTAAGCCTCTTACAAGGTCAGCTGTTTAGCTAAACGTGAGCTCATGATCTAAATTTACACAATAATGGAAATTCAGCTACAAGGGGACACAATCTGCAAAAACAATCAATACCAGAATTAGATTCCCTAGGCCATCGATCAGACGTTGGAATAATCAGGTGCAAGGCAGAAAAGATACACAAAACTGGAACTGAAACAAGGAACAAGGATGTTTTCAAGACTGGTAGGATCCCTAAGACATTTTTAAAGTACATGTCATTGATAAAGCTAAATACTCAAAGGTTGTGTAGTACAACAGATTCATAGTTCAGAAGAGTGAAATTATGCTCTTTTGAAAACTATGGCAGGTCAGATTTTCTGCCTAATTATATAAGACGATTTTTCTAAAAAATACACATTATTTCAAAGACTTATTGGCTGTGAAATAAGTTAAGGGAATTGCAAATGGCTTGTCTGCAAAGAAAGGTGAGATGTAGGGAATCACAGAAAGTCGAGGGCAAAATAGGTCAATATATAATTGCTATATGGTGAACTAAGCCTTAGGCCAGCAACAATGTAGAGGACCTTACCCTTAGAAACTTACAATTAAGCTGGAATACTCAAAATTTCCAATCTGTATAAGTAAAAAGGTTTATTAAAATGAATAACCAAGTGTTGTAATTGACATCAGAAGATCAATACATTAAGCCCTGAGAACAGAGAAAAAAGATAAATAAAGATAGGAGCAGAACTTAATTCAACAGAAAACGTATACAATTCAGGTGATGTAGTAAGTCTGAAGAATATTCTTTGAAAAGATTTAAAAGACAGAGTTTGATTAAGGAAAACAAAAAATAAATAAAGCATATACAGAAAGAATTAGGACAATGTTATAGCAGAGAATATATGAAATGACCGTAATTTTGAACATTTCTGTAAAGTGGACCATTTCCTAGCTCCTAATGTTTACCAAAACTGACGCAAGAGGATATCATTTAAGATCATCCTGTCTGCCCTTGGCATTCTCGGAACGCCCTGGCCTCAGAATGCAGCATCTGTAGTCCATGGTAACCTGCGGATAAGGGGCGGAGCTGAGGGAGGTTGGAACACTGCCCTCACTGAGGGAGTGGGTGTGGCCAACTCTGCTGTGACTGAACAAAGGTCAGGGGAGCAAGGGTCCCAGGGCAGGGCCCTCAGATCCCGGCAGGCCCAGTGGGGTGTCACAAGCATTTAGGCCCTGGCCAAGGGACGCCTTCTTTGTCTGCACAGCTGCCCAAACTCTCACCTTTCCACTCAGGCCGCCCTCTTACTGGATGTGTGGGTTGAACCTGTCCGCGCAGTACACCTCGCTGCACAGCTAACCATAGTTCTGGGCATCGTAGCTTCCTGACAGGTGACCGAAGTTCGCAGGCAGATGGGTCCCTGGGACACAAGCGGAGAGGCTCCTGCCCGGGCCACAGGCTGCCCACTGCCCCTGCCCCAGATCAGGGGCTGCAAAGCAGCCCTGTCTGAGTCCCCTGCCTCTAGAGGGAGTATTGGACCAACACTTGTAGAAAACGGGTTCCTCGCGGGAAACTCATTGGAGGGACACAAATAACTCTTTGCAGACTTTCTGCTGAAGCTTACGTGCGTTCACATCTAAGCCTCTTACAAGGTCAGCTGTTTAGCTAAACATGAGCTCATGATCTAAATTTACACAATAATGAAGAAATCAGCTACAAGGGGGGACAATCAGCAAAAACAATCAATCCCAGAATTAGATTACCTGGGCCATCCATCAGATGTTGGAATAATCAGGTGCAAGGCAGAAAATTTACACAAAACTGGAACTGAAACAAGGAACAAGGATGTTTTCAAAGACTGGTAGGATCTCTAAAACATTTTTAAAGTACTAGTCATTGATAAAGATAATTACTCAAAGGTTGTGTAATACAACAGATTCATCATTGAGAAGTGTGAAATTATGCTGTTTTGAAAACTATGGCAGGTCAGATTTTCTGCCTTATTATATAAGAATATTTATCTAAATAATACACATTATTTCAAAGACTTATTGGCTGTGAAATAAGTTAAGGGTATTTCAAATGGCTTGTCTGCAAAGAAAGGTGAGATGTAGGAAATCACAGAAAGCCGAGGGGAAAATAGGTCAATATATACATTGCTCTATGGTGAACTAAGCCTTAGGCAAGCAACAATGTAGAGGACATGACGCTTAGATACTTACAAGTAAGCTCGAATCTTCAAAAGTTCAAATCTTTATAAGTAAAAAGATTTATGAATATGAATTACCAAGTGTTTTCATGGACATCAGCAGATCAAAACAATAAACACTGAGAACATAGAATAAAGATAAATAAAGATATGAGCAGAAATTAATACAACAGAAAACGTATAAAATTCAGGTGATGTAGTAAGTCCAAAGAATATTCTTTGAAACATTTAAAAGACACACTTTGATTAAGGAAAAGAAAAACATAAGTAAATAATATACAGAAAGAATCAGGACAATGTTATAGCAGAGAATATATGAAATGCCAGTAAATTTGAACATTTGTGTAAAGTGGACCATTTCCTAGCTCCTAAAGTTTACCAAAACTGACACAAGAGGAAATCATTTAAGGTCATCATGTCTGCCCTTGGCATTCTCGGAACGTCCTGGCCTCAGAATGCAGCATCTGTAGTCCATGGTAACCTGCGGAGAGGGGGAGGGGCTGAGGGAGGTTGGAACACAGCCCTCACTGAGAGAGTGTGTGTGGCCATCTCTGCTGTGACTGAACAAAGGCAGGGGAGCAGGGGTCCCAGGGCAGGGCCCTCAGAGACAGGCAGGCCCAGTGGGGTGACACAGGCATTTAAGCCCTGGCCAAAGGGCGCCTTCTTTGTCTGCACAGTTGCCCAAACTCTCACCTTTCCACTCAGGCCGCCCTCTTACTTGAAGTGTGGGTGGAAACTGTCCGCGCAGTACACCTCGCTGCACAGCTAACCAAAGGTTTGGTAATCGTAGCTTCCTGCCAGGTGACCGAAGTTCTCAGGCAGATGGGTCCCTGGGACACACGCGGAGAGGCTCCTGCCCGGGACACACGCCAGCCACAGCCCCTGCCCCAGATCAGGGGCCGCAAAGCAGCCCTGTCTGAGTCCCCTGCCTCTAGAGGGAGTATTGGACCAACACTTGTAGAAAACGAGTTCCTCGCGGGCAACTCATTGGAGGGGCACAAATAACTCTTTGCCGACTTTCTGCTGAATCTTACGTGTGTTCACACCTAAGCCTCTTACAAGGACAGCTGTTTAGCTAAACATGAGCTCATGATCTAAATTTACACAATAATGAAGAAATCAGCTACAAGGGGAGACAATCAGCAAAAACAATCAATTCCAGAATTAGATTCCCTAGGCCATCCATCAGATATTGGAATAATCAGGTGCAAGGCAGAAAATATACACAAAACTGGAACTGAAACAAGGAACAAGGATGTTATCAAAGACTGATAAGATGTCTAAAACTTTTTTAACGTACATGTCATTGATAAAGCTAAATACTCAAAGGTTGTGTAGTACAACAGATTCATAGTTCAGAAGAGTGAAATTATGCTCTTTTGAAAACTATGGCAGGTCAGATTTTCTGCCTAATTATATAAGACGATTTTTCTAAAAAATACACATTATTTCAAAGACTTAATGGCTGTGAAATAAGTTAAGGGAATTGCAAATGGCTTGTCTGCAAAGAAAGGTGAGATGTAGGGAATCACAGAAAGTCGAGGGCAAAATAGGTCAATATATAATTGCTATATGGTGAACTAAGCCTTAGGCCAGCAACAATGTAGAGGACCTGACCCTTAGAAAGTTACAAGTAAGCTGGAATCCTCAAAATTTCAAATCTTTATAAGTAAAAAGATTTATTAAAATGAATAACCAAGTGTTTTAATTGACATCAGATGATCAAAACAATAAACCCTGAGAATATAGAAAAAAGATAAATAAAGATATGAGCAGAACTTAATACAACAGAAAACGTATAGAATTCAGGAGATGTAGTAAGTCCAAAGAATATTCTTTGAAACATTTAAAAGACACACTTTGATTAAGGAAAACAAAAACAAAAGTAAATAATATATAGAAAGAATCAGGACAATGTTATAGCAGAGAATATATGAAATGCCAGTAAATTTGAACATTTGTGTAAAGTGGACCATTTCCTAGCTCCTAAAGTTTACCAAAACTGACACAAGAGGAAATCATTTAAGTTCACCATGTCTGCCCTTGGCATTCTCGGAACTTCCTGGTCTCAGAATGCAGCATCTGTAGTCCATGGTTACCTGCGGAGAGGGGGAGGGGCTGAGGGAGGTTGGAACACTGCCCTCACTGAGGGAGTGGGTGTGGCCATCTCTGCTGTGACTGAACAAATGTAGGGGAGCTGGGGGCCCAGGGCAGGACCCTCAGAGACCGGCAGGCCCAGTGGGGTGCCACAGGCATTTAAGCCCAGGCCAAAGGGCGCTTTCTTTGTCTGCACAGCTGCCCAAACTCTCACCTTTCCACTCAGGCCGCCCTCTTACTTGAAGTGTGGGTGGAAACTGTCCGCGCAGTACACCTCGCTGCACAGCTAACCTTAGGTCTGGGAATCGTAGCTTCCTGACAGGTGACCGAAGTTCGCAGGCAGATGGGTCCCTGGGACACACGCGGAGAGGCTCCTGCCCTGGCCACAGGCCGCCCACTGCCACTGCCCCAGATCGGGGGCCGCAAAGCGGCCCTGTCTGAGTCCCCTGCCTCTAGAGGGAGTATTGGACCAACACTTGTATAAAACGGGTTCCTCGCGGGCAACTCATTGGAGGGACACAAATAACTCTTTGCCGACTTCCTGCTGAAGCTTACGTGTGTTCACACCTAAGCCTCATACAAGGTCAGCTGTTTAGCTAAACATGAGCTCATGATCTAAATTTACACAATAATGAAGAAATCAGCTACAAGAGGAGACAATCAGCAAAAGCAATCAATTCCAGAATTAGATTCCCTAGGCCCTCCATCAGACGTAGGAATAATCAGGTGCAAGGCAGAAAAGATACATAAAACTGGGACTGAAACAAGGAACAAGGATGATTTCAAAGACTGGTAGGATCTCTAAGACATTTTTAAAGTATATGTCATTGATAAAGCTAAATACTCAAAGGTTGTGTCATACAACAGATTCATCATTGAGAAGAGTGAAATTATGCTGTTTTGAAAACTATGGCAGGTCAGATTTTCTGCCTAATTATATAAGAAGATTTCTCTAAAAAATACACATTATTTCAAAGACTCATTGGCTAAGAAATAAGTCAAGGGCATTTCAAATGGCTTGTCTGCAAAGAAAGGTGAGATGTAGGGAATCACAGAACGTTGAGGGGTAAATAGATCAATATATACTGGACTATATTGTAAACTAAGCCTTAGGCCAGCAACAATGTAGAGGACCTGACCCTTAGAAACTTACAAGTAATCTGGAATCTTGAAAATTTCAAACCTTTATAAGTAAAAAAGATTTATTAAAATGAATAACCAAGTGTTTTATTTGACATCAGAAGATCAAAACAATAAATCCTGAGAACACAGAAAAAAGATAAATAAAGATAGGAGCAGAACTTAATACAACAGAAAACCTATACAAGTCAGGTGATGTAGTAAGTCCAAAGAATATTCTTTGACAAGATTTAAAAGACACACTTTGATTAAGGAAAACAAAACATATGTAAAGAATATACAGAAAGAATCAGGACAATGTTATAGCAGAGAATATATGAAATGCCAGTGAATTTGAACATTTCTGTAATTGGAGCATTTCCTAGCTCCTAAAGTTTACCAAAATTGACACAAGAGGATATCATTTAAGGTCATCCTGTCCGCCCTTGGCATTCTCGGAACACCCTGGCCTCAGAATGCCACATCTGTAGTCCATGGTAACCTGCGGAGAAGGGGCGGGGCTGAGGGAGGTTGGAACACGGCCCTCACTGAGGGAGTGGGTGTGGCCATCTCTGCTGTGACTGAACAAAGGGCAGGGGAGAAGGGGACCAAGGGCAGTGCCCTCAGAGCCCGGCAGGCCCAGTCCGGTGTCAAAGCATGTAGGCACTGGCCAAAGGGAGCCTTCTTTGTCAGCTCAGTTGCCAAAACTCCTACCTTTCCCCTCAGGCCTCCCTCTTACTTGAAGTGTTTGTGGAACCAGTCCACGCAGTACACATCGCTGCACAGCTAACCATAGGTCTGGGCATCATGGCTTCCTGCAAGGTGACCGAAGTTCACAGGCAAAAGGGTCCCTGGGATACACGGGAAGCGGATCCTGCCCGAGCCACAGGCTTCCCACTGCCTCTGCCCCAGATCGGGGGCCTCAAAGCAGCCCTGTCTGAGTCCTCTGCCTCTATAGGGAGTATTGGACCAACACTTGTAGAAAAGGGGTTCCTCTCGGGCAACTCACTGGAGGGACACAAATAAATCTTTGCTGACGTTTTGCTGAAGCTTACGAGCGTTCACACCTAAGCCTCTCACAAGGTCAGCTGTTTAGCTAAACGTGAGCTCATGATCTAAATTTACACAATAATGGAAATTCAGCTACAAGGGGACACAATCTGCAAAAACAATCAATACCAGAATTAGATTCCCTAGGCCATCGATCAGACGTTGGAATAATCAGGTGCAAGGCAGAAAAGATACACAAAACTGGAACTGAAACAAGGAACAAGGATGTTTTCAAGACTGGTAGGATCCCTAAGACATTTTTAAAGTACATGTCATTGATAAAGCTAAATACTCAAAGGTTGTGTAGTACAACAGATTCATAGTTCAGAAGAGTGAAATTATGCTCTTTTGAAAACTATGGCAGGTCAGATTTTCTGCCTAATTATATAAGACGATTTTTCTAAAAAATACACATTATTTCAAAGACTTATTGGCTGTGAAATAAGTTAAGGGAATTGCAAATGGCTTGTCTGCAAAGAAAGGTGAGATGTAGGGAATCACAGAAAGTCGAGGGCAAAATAGGTCAATATATAATTGCTATATGGTGAACTAAGCCTTAGGCCAGCAACAATGTAGAGGACCTTACCCTTAGAAACTTACAATTAAGCTGGAATACTCAAAATTTCCAATCTGTATAAGTAAAAAGGTTTATTAAAATGAATAACCAAGTGTTGTAATTGACATCAGAAGATCAATACATTAAGCCCTGAGAACAGAGAAAAAAGATAAATAAAGATAGGAGCAGAACTTAATTCAACAGAAAACGTATACAATTCAGGTGATGTAGTAAGTCTGAAGAATATTCTTTGAAAAGATTTAAAAGACAGAGTTTGATTAAGGAAAACAAAAAATAAATAAAGCATATACAGAAAGAATTAGGACAATGTTATAGCAGAGAATATATGAAATGACCGTAATTTTGAACATTTCTGTAAAGTGGACCATTTCCTAGCTCCTAATGTTTACCAAAACTGACGCAAGAGGATATCATTTAAGATCATCCTGTCTGCCCTTGGCATTCTCGGAACGCCCTGGCCTCAGAATGCAGCATCTGTAGTCCATGGTAACCTGCGGATAAGGGGCGGAGCTGAGGGAGGTTGGAACACTGCCCTCACTGAGGGAGTGGGTGTGGCCAACTCTGCTGTGACTGAACAAAGGTCAGGGGAGCAAGGGTCCCAGGGCAGGGCCCTCAGATCCCGGCAGGCCCAGTGGGGTGTCACAAGCATTTAGGCCCTGGCCAAGGGACGCCTTCTTTGTCTGCACAGCTGCCCAAACTCTCACCTTTCCACTCAGGCCGCCCTCTTACTGGATGTGTGGGTTGAACCTGTCCGCGCAGTACACCTCGCTGCACAGCTAACCATAGTTCTGGGCATCGTAGCTTCCTGACAGGTGACCGAAGTTCGCAGGCAGATGGGTCCCTGGGACACAAGCGGAGAGGCTCCTGCCCGGGCCACAGGCTGCCCACTGCCCCTGCCCCAGATCAGGGGCTGCAAAGCAGCCCTGTCTGAGTCCCCTGCCTCTAGAGGGAGTATTGGACCAACACTTGTAGAAAACGGGTTCCTCGCGGGAAACTCATTGGAGGGACACAAATAACTCTTTGCAGACTTTCTGCTGAAGCTTACGTGCGTTCACATCTAAGCCTCTTACAAGGTCAGCTGTTTAGCTAAACATGAGCTCATGATCTAAATTTACACAATAATGAAGAAATCAGCTACAAGGGGGGACAATCAGCAAAAACAATCAATCCCAGAATTAGATTACCTGGGCCATCCATCAGATGTTGGAATAATCAGGTGCAAGGCAGAAAATTTACACAAAACTGGAACTGAAACAAGGAACAAGGATGTTTTCAAAGACTGGTAGGATCTCTAAAACATTTTTAAAGTACTAGTCATTGATAAAGATAATTACTCAAAGGTTGTGTAATACAACAGATTCATCATTGAGAAGTGTGAAATTATGCTGTTTTGAAAACTATGGCAGGTCAGATTTTCTGCCTTATTATATAAGAATATTTATCTAAATAATACACATTATTTCAAAGACTTATTGGCTGTGAAATAAGTTAAGGGTATTTCAAATGGCTTGTCTGCAAAGAAAGGTGAGATGTAGGAAATCACAGAAAGCCGAGGGGAAAATAGGTCAATATATACATTGCTCTATGGTGAACTAAGCCTTAGGCAAGCAACAATGTAGAGGACATGACGCTTAGATACTTACAAGTAAGCTCGAATCTTCAAAAGTTCAAATCTTTATAAGTAAAAAGATTTATGAATATGAATTACCAAGTGTTTTCATGGACATCAGCAGATCAAAACAATAAACACTGAGAACATAGAATAAAGATAAATAAAGATATGAGCAGAAATTAATACAACAGAAAACGTATAAAATTCAGGTGATGTAGTAAGTCCAAAGAATATTCTTTGAAACATTTAAAAGACACACTTTGATTAAGGAAAAGAAAAACATAAGTAAATAATATACAGAAAGAATCAGGACAATGTTATAGCAGAGAATATATGAAATGCCAGTAAATTTGAACATTTGTGTAAAGTGGACCATTTCCTAGCTCCTAAAGTTTACCAAAACTGACACAAGAGGAAATCATTTAAGGTCATCATGTCTGCCCTTGGCATTCTCGGAACGTCCTGGCCTCAGAATGCAGCATCTGTAGTCCATGGTAACCTGCGGAGAGGGGGAGGGGCTGAGGGAGGTTGGAACACAGCCCTCACTGAGAGAGTGTGTGTGGCCATCTCTGCTGTGACTGAACAAAGGCAGGGGAGCAGGGGTCCCAGGGCAGGGCACTCAGAGCCAGGCAGGCCCAGTGCGGTTTCACAATCATTAAGGCCCATTCCAAAGTGTGTCTTCTTTTTCTGCACAGTTGCCCAAACTCTCACCTTTCCACTCAGGCCGCCCTCTTACTTGAAGTGTTTGTGGAACCTGTCCATGCAGTACACCTCGCTGTACAGCTAACCATAGGTCTGGGCATCGTAAGCTTCCTGCCAGGTGACCGAAGTTCGTAGGCAGATGGGTCTGTGGGACTCACGCGGAGAGGCTCCTGCCCGGGCCACGGGCGGCCCAAAACCCTGCCCCAGATCGGCGGCCGCAAAGCAGCCCTGTCTAAGTCCCTGTCTCTAGAGGGAGTATTGGACCAACACTTGTAGAAAACGGGGCATCGCGGGCAACTTATTGGAGGGACACAAATAAATCTTTGCCGATTTTCTGATGAAGCTTACGAGCGTTCACACCTAAGTCTCTTACAAGGTTAGCTGTTTGGCTTAGCATGAGCTCATGATCTAAATTTACACAATAATGAAGAAATCAGCTACAAGGGGGAGACAATCAGCAAAAACAATCAATACCAGAATTAGATTCCCGAGGCCATCCATCAGATGTTGGAATAATCAGGTGCAAGGCAGAAAATATACACTAAACTGGAACTGAAACAAGGAACAAGGATGTTTTCAAAGACTGGAAGGATCTCTAAAACATTTTTGAAGTACATGTCATTGATAAAGCTAAATACTCAAAGGTTGTGTAATACAACAGATTCATCATTGAGAAGAGTGAAATTATGCTGTTTTGAAAACTATGGCAGATCAGATTTTCTGCCTAATTATATAAGAAGATTTCTCAAAAAGATACACATTATTTCAAAGACTTATTGGCCGTGAAATAAGTTAAGGGTATTTCACATGGCTTGTCTTCAAAGAAAGGTGAGATTTAGGAAATCACAGAAAGCCGAGGGGAAAATAGGTCAATATATACATAGCTCTATGGTGAACTAAGCCTTAGGCCAGCAACAATGTACAGGACCTGACACTTAGATACTTACAAGTAAACTGGAATCTTGAAAAGTACAAATCTTTATAAGTAAAAATATTTATGTAAATGAAATACCAAGTGTTTTCATGGACATCAGAAGATCAAAACAAAAAACCCTGAGAACATAGAAAAAAGATAAATAAAGATATGAGCAGAACTTAATACAACAGAAAACGTATACAATTCAGCTGATGTAGTAAGTCCAAAGAATATTCTTTGAAACATTTAAAAGACACACTTTGATTAAGGAAAAGAAAAACATAAGTAAATAATATACAGAAAGAATCAGGACAATGTTATAGCAGAGAATATATGAAATGCCAGTAAATTTGAACATTTGTGTAAAGTGGACCATTTCCTAGCTCCTAAAGTTTACCAAAACTGACACAAGAGGAAATCATTTAAGGTCATCATGTCTGCCCTTGGCATTCTCGGAACGTCCTGGCCTCAGAATGCAGCATGTGTAGTCCACGGTAACCTGCGGAGAGGGGGAGGGGCTGAGGGAGGATGGAACACTGCCCACACTGAGGGAGTGGGTGTGGCCATCTCTGCTGTGACGGAACAAAGGCAGGGGAGTAGGGGGCCCAGGTCAGGGCCCTCAGAGACCGGCAGGCCCAGTGGGGTGACACAGGCATTTAAGCCCTGGCCAAAGGGCGCCTTCTTTGTCTGCACAGTTGCCCAAACTCTCACCTTTCCACTCAGTCCGCCCTCTTACTTGAAGTGTGGGTGGAAACTGTCCGCGCAGTACACCTCGCTGCACAACTAACCATAGGTCTGGGAATCGTAGCTTCCTGCCAGGTACCGAAGTTTACAGGCAGATGGGTCCCTGGGACACACGCGGAGAGGCTCCTGCCCAGGACACAGGCCGCCCACTGCCCCTGCCCCAGATCAGGGGCCGCAAAGCAGCCCTGTCTGAGTCCCCTGCCTCTAGAGGGAGAATTGGACCAACACTTGTAGAAAACGGGTTCCTCGCCGGCAACTCATTGGAGGGACACAAATAACTCTTTGCCGACTTTCTGCTGAAGCTTACGTGCATTTACACCTAAGCCTCTTACAAGGTCAGCTGTTTAGCTAAACATGAGCTCATGATCTAAATTTACACAATAATGAAGAAATCAGCTACAAGGGGAGACAATCAGCAAAAACAATCAATTCCAGAATTAGATTCCCTAGGCCATCCATCAGATGTTGGAATAATCAGGTGCAAGGCAGAAAATATACAAAACTGGAACTGAAACAAGGAACAAGGATGTTTTCAAAGACTGGTAGGATCTCTAAAACATTTTTAAAGTACTAGTCATTGATAAAGATAAATACTCAAAGGTTGTGTAATACAACAGATTCATCATTGAGAAGTGTGAAATTATGCTGTTTTGAAAACAATGGCAGGTTAGATTTTCTGCCTTGTTATATAAGAATATTTATCTAAATAATACACATTATTTCAAAGACTTATTGGCTGAGAAATAAGTTAAGGGTATTTCAAATGGCTTGTCTGCAAAGAAAGGTGAGATGTAGGAAATCACAGAAAGCCGAGGGGAAAATAGGTCAATATATACATTGCTCTATGTTGAACTAAGCCTTAGGCAAACAACAATGTAGAGGACCTGACGCTTAGATACTTACAAGTAAGCTCGAATCTTCAAAAGTTCAAATCTTTATAAGTAAAAAGATTTATGAAAATGAATTACCAAGTGTTTTCATGGACATCAGCAGAACAAAACAATAAACACTGAGCACATAGAAAAAAGATAAATAAAGATATGAGCAGAACTTAATACAACAGAAAACGTATAAAATTCAGGTGATGTAGTAAGTCCAAAGAATATTCTTTGAAACATTTAAAAGACACACTTTGATTAAGGAAAAGAAAAACATAAGTAAATATATACAGAAAGAATCAGGACAATGTTATAGCAGAGAATATATGAAATGCCAGTAAATTTGAACATTTGTGTAAAGTGGACCATTTCCTAGCTCCTAAAGTTTACCAAAACTGACACAAGAGGAAATCATTTAAGGTCATCATGTCTGCCCTTGGCATTCTCGGAACGTCCTGGCCTCAGAATGCATCATCTGTAGTCCATGGTAACCTGCGGAGAGGGGGAGGGGCTGAGGGAGGTTGGAACACTGCCCTCACTGAGGGATTGTGTGTGGCCATCTCTGCTGTGACTGAACAAATGCAGGGGAGCAGGGGGCCCAGGGCAGTGCCCTCAGAGACCGGCTGGCCCAGTGGGGTGACACAGGCATTTAAGCCCTGGCCAAAGGGCGCCTTCTTTGTCTGCACAGTTGCCCAAACTCTCACCTTTCCACTCAGGCCGCCCTCTTACTTGAAGTGTGGGTGGAAACTGTCCGCGCAGTACACCTCGCTGCACAGCTAAGCATAGGTCTGGGAATCGTAGCTTCCTGCCAGGTGACCGAAGTTCGCAGGCAGATGGGTCCCTGGGACACACGCGGAGAGGCTCCTGCCCGGGACACAGGCCAGCCACTGCCCCTGCCCCAGATCAGGGGCCGCAAAGCAGCCCTGTCTGAGTCCCCTGCCTCTAGAGGGAGTATTGGACCAACACTTGTAGAAAACGGGTTCCTCGCGGACAACTCACTGTAGGAACACAAATAACTCTTTGCCGAATTTCTGCTGAAGCTTACGTGCGTTCACACGTAAGCCTCTTACAAGGTCAGCTGTTTAGCTAAACATGAGCTCATGATCTAAATTTACACAATAATGAAGAAATCAGCTACAAGGGGAGACAATCAGCAAAAACAATCAATTCCAGAATTAGATTCCCTAGGCCATCCATCAGATGTTTGAATAATCAGGTGCAAGGCAGAAAATATACACAAAACTGGAACTGAAACAAGGAACAAGCATGTTATCAAAGACTGATAAGATGTCTAAAACATTTTTAAAGTACATGTCATTGATAAAGCTAAATACTCAAAGGTTGTGTAGTACAACAGATTCATAGTTCAGAAGAGTGAAATTATGCTCTTTTGAAAACTATGGCAGGTCATATTTTCTGCCTAATTATATAAGACGATTTTTCTAAAAAATACACATTATTTCAAAGACTTATTGGCTGTGAAATAAGTTAAGGGAATTGCAAATGGCTTGTCTGCAAAGAAAGGTGAGATGTAGGGAATCACAGAAAGTCGAGGGCAAAATAGGTCAATATATAATTGCTATATGGTGAACTAAGCCTTAGGCCAGCAACAATGTAGAGGACCTGACCCTTAGAAACTTACAAGTAAGCTGGAATCCTCAAAATTTCAAATCTTTATAAGTAAAAAGATTTATTAAAATGAATAACAAAGTGTTTTAATTGACATCAGAAGATCAATACATTAAGCCCTGAGAACATAGAAAAAAGATAAATAAAGATAGGAGCAGAACTTAATACAACAGAAAACGTATACAATTCAGGTGATATAGTAAGTCCGAAGAATATTCTTTGAAAAGATTTAAAAGACACAGTTTGATTAAGGAAAACAAAAAAATAAGTAAAGCATATACAGAAAGTATTAGGACAATGTTATAGCAGAGAATATATGAAATGCCCGTAAATTTGAACATTTCTGTAAAGTGGACCATTTCCTAGCTCCTAAAGTTTACCAAAACTGACGCAAGAGGATATCATTTAAGGTCTTCATGTCTCCCCTTGGCATTCTCGGAAAGCCCTGGCCTCAGAATGCAGCATCTGTAGTCCATGGTAACCTGCGGATAAGGGTCGGAGCTGAGGGAGGTTGGAACACTGCCCTCACTGAAAGAGTGGGTGTGGCCATCTCTGCTGTGACTGAACAAAGGACAGGGGAGCAAGGGTCCCAGGGCAGGGGCCTCAGATCCCGGCAGGCCCATGGGGTGTCACAAGCATTTAGGCCCAGGCCAAGGGACGCCTTCTTTGTCTGCACAGCTGCCAAAACTCTCACCTTTCCACACAGGCCGCCCATTACTTGAAGTGTGGGTGGAACCTGTCCGCGCAGTACACCTCGCTGCACAGCTAACCATAGATCTGGGCATCGTAGCTTCCTGACAGGTGACCGAAGTTCGCAGGCAGATGGGACCCTGGGACACCCGCGGAGAGGCTCCTGCCCGGGCCACAGGCCGCCCACTGCTCCTGCCCCAGATCAGGGGCCGCAAAGCAGCACTCTTTGAATCCGCTGCCTCTAGAGGGAGTATTGGATCAACACTTGTAGAAAACGGGTTCCTCGCGGGAAACTCATTGGAGGGACACAAATAACTCTTTGCCGAATTTCTGCTGAAGCTTACGTGCGTTCACACTTAAGCCTCTTACAAGGTCAGCTGTTAATCTAAACATGAGCTCATGATCTAAATTTACACAATAATGAAGAAATCAGCTACAAGGGGAGACAATCAGCAGAAACAATCAATTCCAGAATTAGATTCCCTAGGCCATCCATCAGATGTTGGAATAATCAGGTGAAAGGCAGAAAATATACAGAAAACTGGAACTCAAACAAGGAACAAGGATGTTATCAAAGACTGATAAGATGTCTAAAACATTTTTAAAGTACATGTCATTGATAAAGTGAAATACTCAAAGGTTGTGTAATACAACAGATTCATAGTTCAGAAGAGTGAAATTATGCTCTTCTGAAAACTATGGCAGGTCAGATTTTCTGCCTAATTATATAAGACGATTTTTCTAAAAAATACACATTATTTCAAAGACTTATTGGCTGTGAAATAAGTTAAGGGAATTGCAAATGGCTTGTCTGCAAAGAAAGGTGAGATGTAGGGTATCACAGAAAGTCGAGGGCAAAATAGGTCAATATATAATTGCTATATGGTGAACTAAGCCTTAGGCCAGCAACAATGTAGAGGTCCAGACCCTTAGAAACTTACAAGTAAGCTGGAATCCTCAAAATTTCAAATCTTTATAAGTAATACGATTTATTAAAATGAATAACCAAGTGTTTCAATTGACATCAGAAGATCAATACATTAAGCCCTGAGAACAGAGAAAAAAGATAAATAAAGATAGGAGCAGAAGTTAATACAACAGAAAACGTATACAATTCCGGTGATGTAGTAAGTCCGAAGAATATTCTTTGAAAAGATTTAAAAGACAGAGTTTGATTAAGGAAAACAAAAAAATAAGTAAAGCATATACATAAAGTATTAGGACAATGTTATAGCAGAGAATATATGAAATGCCCGTAATTTTGAACATTTCTGTAAAGTGGACCATTTCCTAGCTCCTAAAGTTTACCTAAACTGACGCAAGAGGATATCATTTAAGATCATCCTGTCTGCCCTTGGCATTCTCGGAACGCCCTGGCCTCAGAATGCAGCATCTGTAGTCCATGGTAACCTGCGGATAAGGGGCGGAGCTGAGGGAGGTTGGAACACTGCCCTCACTGAGGGAGTGGGTGTGGCCATCTCTGCTGTGACTGAACAAAGGTCAGGGGAGCAAGGGTCCCAGGGCAGGACCCTTAGATCCCGGCAGGCCCAGTGGGGTGTCACAAGCATTTAGGCCATGGCCAAGGGACGCCTTCTTTGTCTGCACAGCTGCCCAAACTCTCACCTTTCCACTCAGGCCGCCCTCTTACTGGATGTGCGGGTTGAACCTGTCCGCGCAGTACACCTCGCTGCACAGCTAACCTTAGTTCTGGGCATCGTAGCTTCCTGACAGGTGACCGAAGTTCGCAGGCAGATGGGTCCCTGGGACACACGTGGAGAGGCTCCTGCCCGGGCCACAGGCTGCCCACTGCCCCTGCCCCAGATCAGGGGCCACAAAGCAGCCCTGTCTGAGTCCCCTGCCTCTAGAGGGAGTATTGGACCAACACTTGTAGAAAACGGGTTCCTCGCGGGCAACTCATTGGAAGGACACAAATAACTCTTTGCCGACTTTCTGCTGAAGCTTACGTGCGTTCACACCTAAGCCTCTTACAAGGTCAGCTGTTTAGCTAAACATGAGCTCATCATCTAAATTTACACAATAATGAAGAAATCAGCTACAAGGGGAGACAATCAGCAAAAACAATCAATTCCAGAATTAGATTCCCTAGGCCAACCATCAGATGTTGGAATAATCAGGTGCAAGGCAGAAAATATACACAAACTGGAACTGAAACAAGGAACAAGGATGTTTTCAAAGACTGGTAGGATCTCTAAAATATTTTTAAAGTACATGTCATTGACAAAGCTAAATACTCAAAGTTTGTGTAATACAACAGATTCATCATTGAGAAGAGTGAAATTATGCTGTTTTGAAAACTATGGCAGATCAGATTTTCTGCCTAATTATATAATAAGATTTCTCTAAAAATACACATTATTTCAAAGACTTATAGGCTGTGAAATAAGGTAAGGGTATTTCAAATGGCTAGTCTGAAAAGAAACTTGAGATGTAGGGAATCACAGAAAGTCGAGGGGAAAATAGGTCAATATATACATTGCTATATGGTGAACTAAGCCTTAGGCCAGCAACAATGTAGAAGACCTGACCCTTAGAAACTTACAAGTGAGTTGGAATCTTCAAAAGTTCAAATCTTTATAAGTAAAAAGATTTATTAAAATGAATAACCAAGTGTTTTAATTGGCATCAGAAGATCAAAACAATAAAGCCTGAGAACAAAGAAAAAAGATAAAGATATGAGCAGAACTTAGTACAACAGAAAACGTATAAAACTCAGGTGATGTAGTAAGTCCAAAGAATATTCTTTGACAAGATTTAAAAGACACACTTTGTTTAAGGAAAACAAAAACATAAGTCAAGATTATACAGAAAGAATCAGGACAATGTTATAGCAGAGAATATCAGAAATGGCAGTCAATTTGAACATTTCTGTAAAGTGGACCATTTCCTAGCTCCTAAAGTTTACCAAAAGTAACACAAGAGGAAATCTCTTAAGCTCATCATGTCTGCCCTTGGAATTGTCGGAACGCCCTGGCCTCAGAATGCAGCATCTGTAGTCCATGGTAACCTGCGGAGATGGTGCTGGGCTGAGGGAGGTTGGAACACTGCCCTGACTCAGGGAGTGGTTGTGGCCATCTCTGCTGTGACTGAACAAAGGGCAGGGGAGCAGGGCGTCCAGTGCAGGGCACTCAGAGCCAGGCAGGCCCAGTGCGGTTTCACAATCATTAAGGCCCATTCCAAAGTGTGTCTTCTTTTTCTGCACAGCTGCCCAAACACTAACCTTTCCACTCAGGCCGCCCTCTTACTTGAAGTGTTTGTGGAACCTGTCCGTGCAGTACACCTCGCTGTACAGCTAACCATAGGTCTGGGCATCGTAAGCTTCCTGCCAGGTGACCGAAGTTCGTAGGCAGATGGGTCTGTGGGACTCACGCGGAGAGGCTCCTGCCCGGGCCACGGGCGGCCCAAAACCCTGCCCCAGATCGGCGGCCGCAAAGCAGCCCTGTCTAAGTCCCTGTCTCTAGAGGGAGTATTGGACCAACACTTGTAGAAAACGGGGCATCGCGGGCAACTTATTGGAGGGACACAAATAAATCTTTGCCGACTTTCTGATGAAGCTTACGAGCGTTCACACCTAAGTCTCTTACAAGGTTAGCTGTTTGGCTAAACATGAGCTCATGATCTAAATTTACACAATAATGTAGAAATCAGCTACAAGGGGGAGACAATCAGCAAAAACAATCAATACCAGAATTAGATTCCCGAGGCCATCCATCAGATGTTGGAATAATCAGGTGCAAGGCAGAAAATATACACAAAACTGGAACTGAAACAAGGAACAAGGATGTTATCAAAGACTGGAAGGATCTCTAAAACATTTTTGAAGTACATGTCATTGATAAAGCTAAATACTCAAAGGTTGTGTAATACAACAGATTCATCATTGAGAAGAGTGAAATTATGCTGTTTTGAAAACTATGGCAGATCAGATTTTCTGCCTAATTATATAAGAAGATTTCTCAAAAAGATACACATTATTTCAAAGACTTATTGGCTGTGAAATAAGTTAAGGGTATTTCACATGGCTTGTCTTCAAAGAAAGGTGAGATTTAGGAAATCACAGAAAGCCGAGGGGAAAATAGGTCAATATATACATAGCTCTATGGTGAACTAAGCCTTAGGCCAGCAACAATGTACAGGACCTGACACTTAGATACTTACAAGTAAACTGGAATCTTGAAAAGTACAAATCTTTATAAGTAAAAATATTTATGAAAATGAAATACCAAGTGTTTTCATGGACATCAGAAGATCAAAACAATAAACCCTGAGAATATAGAAAAAAGATAAATAAAGATATGAGCAGAACTTAATACAACAGAAAACGTATAGAATTCAGGTGATGTAGTAAGTCTGAAGAATATTCTTTGAAAAGATTTAAAAGACAGAGTTTGATTAAGGAAAACAAAAAATAAATAAAGCATATACAGAAAGAATTAGGACAATGTTATAGCAGAGAATATATGAAATGACCGTAATTTTGAACATTTCTGTAAAGTGGACCATTTCCTAGCTCCTAATGTTTACCAAAACTGACGCAAGAGGATATCATTTAAGATCATCCTGTCTGCCCTTGGCATTCTCGGAACGCCCTGGCCTCAGTATGCAGCATCTGTAGTCCATGGTAACCTGCGGATAAGGGGCGGAGCTGAGGGAGGTTGGAACACTGCCCTCACTGAGGGAGTGGGTGTGGCCAACTCTGCTGTGACTGAACAAAGGTCAGGGGAGCAAGGGTCCCAGGGCAGGGCCCTCAGATCCCGGCAGGCCCAGTGGGGTGTCACAAGCATTTAGGCCCAGGCCAAGGGACGCCTTCTTTGTCTGCACAGCTGCCCAAACTCTCACCTTTCCACTCAGGCCGCCCTCTTACTTGAAGTGTGGGTGGAACCTGTCCACGCAGTACACCTCGCTGCACAGCTAACCATAGGTCTGGGCATCGTAGCTTCCTGAGAGGTGACCGAAGTTCCTAGGCAGATGCGTCCCTGGGACACATGCGGAGAGGCTCCTGGACGGGCCACAGGCCGCCTACTGCCCCTGCCCCAGATCAGGGGCCGCAAAACAACCTAGTCTGAGTCCCCTGCCTCTGCAGAGAGTATTGGACCAACACTTGTAGAAAACGGGTTCCTCGCGGGCAACTCATTGGAGGGACACAAATAACTCTGCCGAATTTCTGCTGAAGCTTACATGCATTCACACCTAAGCCTCTTACAAGGTCAGCTGTTTAGCTAAACATGAGCTCATGATCTACATTTTCACAATAATGAAGAAATCAGCTACAAGGGGAGACAATCAGCAAAAACAATCAATTCCAGAATTAGATTCCCTAGGCTATCCATCAGATTTTGGAATAATCAGGCGCAAGGCAGAAAATATACACAAAACTGGAACTGAAACAATGAACAAGGATGTTTTCAAAGACTGGTAGGATCTCTAAAACATTTTTAAAGTACTAGTCATTGATAAAGATAAATACTCAAAGGTTGTGTAATACAACAGATTCATCATGAGAAGAGTGAAATTATGCTGTTTTGAAAACTAGGGCAGGTCAGATTTTCTGCCTCATTATATAAGAATATTTATCTAAATAATACACATTATTTCAAAGACTTATTGGCTGTGAAATAAGTTAAGGGTATTTCAAATGGCTTGTCTGCAAAGAAAGGTGAGATGTAGGAAATCACAGAAAGCCGAGGGGAAAATAGGTCAATATATACATTGCTCTATGGTGAACTAAGCCTTAGGCAAGCAACAATGTAGAGGACCTGACGCTTTGATACTTACAAGTAAGCTCGAATCTTCAATAGTTCAATCTTTTATAAGTAAAATGATTTATGAAAATGAATTACCAAGTGTTTTCTTGGACATCAGCAGATCAAAACAATAAACCCTGAGAACATAGAAAAAAGATAAATAAAGATATGAGCAGAATTTAATACAACAGAAAACGTTTAAAATTCAGGTGATGTAGTAACTCCAAAGAATATTCTTTGAAACATTTAAAAGACACACTTTGATTAAGGAAAAGAAAAACATAAGTAAATAATATACAGAAAGAATCAGGACAATGTTATAGCAGAGAATATATGAAATGCCAGTAAATTTGAACATTTGTGTAAAGTGGACCATTTCCTAGCTCCTAAAGTTTACCAAAACTGACACAAGAGGAAATCATTTAAGGTCATCCTGTCTGCCCTTGGCATTCTCGGAACGCCCTGGCCTCAGAATGCAGCATCTGTAGTCCATGGTAACCGGCGGAGAAGGGGCGGAGCTGAGGGAGGTTGGAACACTGCCCTCACTGAGGGAGTGGGTGTGGCCATCTCTGCTGTGACTGAACAAAGGGCAGGGGAGCAAGGGTCCCAGGGCAGGGCCCTCAGATCCCGGCAGGCCCAGTGGGGTGTCACAAGAATTTAGGCCCAGGCCAAGGGACGCCTTCTTTGTCTGCACAGCTGCCCAAACTCTCACCTTTCCACTCAGGCCGCACACTTACTTGAAGTGTGGGTGGAACCTGTCTGCGCAGTACACCTCGCTGCACAACTAACAATAGGTCTGGACATCGTAGCTTCCTGACACTTGACCGAAGTTCGCAGGCAGATGGGTCCCTGGAACACACGCGGAGAGGCTCCTGCCCGGGCCACAGGCCGCCTACTGTCCCTGCCCCAGATCAGGGACCGAAAAGCAGCCCTGTCTGAGTCCCCTGCCTCTAGAGGGAGTATTGGACCAACACTTGTAGAAAACGGGTTCCTCGCGGGGATCTCATTGGAGGGACACGAATAACTCCTTGCCGAATTTCTGCTGAAGCTTACGTGCGTTCACACTTAAGCCTCTTACAAGGTCAGCTGTTTAGCTAAACATGAGCTCATGATCTAAATTTACACAATAATGAAGAAATCAGCTACAAGGGGAGACAATCAGCAGAAACAATCAATTCCAGAATTAGATTCCCTAGGCCATCCATCACATGTTGGAATAATCAGGTGCAAGGCAGAAAATATACACAAAACTGGAACTGAAACAAGGAACAAGGATGTTATCAAAGACTGATAAGATGTCTAAAACATTTTTAAAGTACATGTCATTGATAAAGCTAAATACTCAAAGGTTGTGTAATACAACAGATTCATAGTTCAGAAGAGTGAAATTATGCTCTTTTGAAAACTATGGCAGATCAGATTTTCTGCCTAATTATATAAGACGATTTTTCTAAAAAATACACATTATTTCAAAGACTTATTGGCTGTGAAATAAGTTAAGGGAATTGCAAATGGCTTGTCTGCAAAGAAAGGTGAGATGTAGGGAATCACAGAAAGTCGAGGGCAAAATAGGTCAATATATAATTGCTATATGGTGAACTAAGCCTTAGGCCAGCAACAATGTAGAGGACTTGACCCTTAGAAACTTACAAGTAAGCTGGAAAACTCAAAATTTCAAATCTTTATAAGTAAAAAGATTTATTAAAATGAATAACCAAGTGTTTTAATTGACCTCAGAAGATCTATACATTAAGCCCTGAGAACATAGAAAAAAGATAAATAAAGATAGGAGCAGAACTTAATACAACAGAAAACGTATACAATTCAGGTGATGTAGTAAGTCCACAGAATATTCTTTGAAAAGATTTAAAAGACAGACTTTGATTAAGGAAAACAAAAAAATAAGTAAAGCATATACAGAAAGAATTAGGACAATGTTATAGCAGAGAATATATGAAATGCCCGTAATTTTGAACATTTCTCTAAAGTGGACCATTTCCTAGCTCCTAAAGTTTACCAAAACTGACGCAAGAGGATATCATTTAAGGTCATCCTGTCTGCCCTTGGCATTCTCGGAACGCCCTGGCCTCAGAATGCAGCATCTGTCGTCCATGGTAACCTGCGGAGAAGGGGCGGAGCTGAGGGAGGTTGGAACAATGCCCTCACTGAGGGAGTGGGTGTGGCCATCTGTGCTGTGACTGAACAAAGGGCAGGGGAGCAAGGGTCCCATGGCAGGACCCTCAGATCCCGGCAGGCCCAGTGTGGTGTCACAAGCATTTAGGCCCAGGCCAAGGGACGCCTTCTTTGTCTGCACAGCTGCCCAAACTCTCACCTTTCCACTCAGGCCGCCCTCTTACTTGAACTGTGGGTGGAACCTGTCCACGCAGTACACCTCGCTGCACAGCTAACCATAGGTCTGGGCATCGTAGCTTCCTGACACGTGACCGAAGTTCGCAGGCAGATGGGTCCCTGGGACACACGCGGAGAGGCTCCTGCCCGGGCCACAGGCCGCCCACTGCCCCTGCCCCAGATCGGGAGCCGCAAAGCAGCCCTGTCTGAGTCCCCTGCCTCTAGAGGTAGTATTGGACCAATAGTTGTAGAAAACGGGTTCCTCGCTGGCAACTCATTGGAGGGACACAAATAACTCTTTGCCGACTTTCTGCTGAAGCTTACGTGTGTTCACACCTAAGCCTCTTACAAGGTCAGCTGTTTAGCTAAACATGAGCTCATGATCTAAATTTACACAATAATGAAGAAATCAGCTACAAGGGGAGACCATCAGCAAAAACAATCAATTCCAGAATTAGATTCCCTAGGCCATCCATCAGATTTTAGAATAATCAGGTGCAAGGCAGAAAATATACACAACACTGGAACTGAAACAAGGAACAAGGATGTTATCAAAGACTGATAAGATGTCTAAAACATTTTTAAAGTACATGTCATTGATAAAGCTAAATACTCAAAGGTTGTGTAATACAACAGATTCATAGTTCAGAGAAGTGAAATTATGCTCTTTTGAAAACTATGGCAGGTCAGATTTTCTGCCTAATTATATAAGACGATTTTTCTAAAAAATGCACATTATTTCAAAGACTTATTGGCTGTGAAATAAGTTAAGGGATTTGCAAATGACTTGTCTGCAAAGAAAGGTGAGATGTAGGGAATCACAGAAAGTCGAGGGCCAAATAAGTCAATATATAATAGCTATATGGTGAACTAAGCCTTAGGCCAGCAACAATGTAGAGGACCTGACCCTTAGAACCTTACAAGTAAGCTGGAATCCTCAAAATTTCAAATCCTTATAAGTAAAAAGATTTATTAAAATGAATAACCAAGTGTTTTAATTGACATCAGAAGATCAATACATTAAGCCCTGAGAACATAGAAAAAAGATAAATAAAGATAGGAGCAGAACTTCATACAACAGAAAACGTATACAATTCAGGTGATGTAGTAATTCCAAAGAATATTCTTTGAAAAGATTAAAAGACAGAGTTTGATTAAGGAAAACAAAAAAAAAAAAAAGTAAAGCATATACAGAAAGAATTAGGACAATGTTATAGCAGAGAATATATGAAATGCCCGAAAATTTGAACATTTCTGTAAAGTGGACCATTTCCTAGCTCCTAAAGTTTACCAATAGTGACACAAGAGGAAATCATTTAAGGTCATCCTGTCTGCCCTTGGCATTCTCGGAACGCCCTGGCCTCAGAATGCAGCATCTGTAGTCCATGGTAACCGGCGGAGAAGGGGGGAGCTGAGGGAGGTTGGAACACTGCCCTCACTGAGGGAGTGGGTGTGGCCATCTCTGCTCTGACTGAACAAAGGGCAGGGGAACAAGGGTCCCAGGGCAGGGCCCTCAGATCCCGGCAGGCCCAGTGGGGTGTCACAAGCATTTAGGCCCAGGCCAAGGGACGCCTTCTTTGTCTGCACAGCTGCCCAAACTCTCACCTTTCCACTCAGGCCGCCCTCTTACTTGAAGTGTGGGTGGAACCAGTCCGCGCAGTACACCTCGCTGCACAGCTCTCCATAGGTCTGGGCATCGTAGCTTCCTGACAGGTGACCAAAGTTCGCAGGCACATGCGTCCCTGGGACACACGCGGAGAGGCTCCTGCCTGGGCCACAGGCTGCCCACAGCCCCTGCCCCAGATCAGGGGCCGCAAAGCAGCCCTGTCTGAGTCCCCAGCCTCTAGAGGGAGTATTGGACCAACACTTGTATAAAACGCGTTCCTCGCGGGCAACTCATTGGAGGGACACAAATAACTCTTTGCCGACTTTCTGCTGAAGTTTAAGTGTGTTCACACTTAAGCCTCTTACAAGGTCAGCTGTTTAGCTAAACATGAGCTCTTGATCTAAATTTACACAATAATGAAGAAATCAGCTACAAGGGGAGACCATCAGCAAAAACAATCAATTCCAGAATTAGATTCCCTAGGCCATCGATCAGACGTTGGAATAATCAGGTGCAAGGCAGAAAATATACACAAAACTGGAACTGAAACAAGGAACAAGGATGTTTTCAAAGACTGGTAGTATCTCTAAAACATTTTTAAAGTACATGTCATTGATAAAGCTAAATACTCAGAGGTTGTGTAAGACAACAGATTCATCATTGAGAAGAGTGAAATTATGCTGTTTTGAAAACTATGGCAGGTCACATTTTCTGCCTAATTATATAAGAAGATTTCTCTAAAAAATACACATTATTTCAACGACTTATTGGCTGTGAAATAAGTTAAGGGTATTTCAAATGTCTTGTCTGCAAACAAAGGTGAGATGTAGGGAATCACAAAATGCCGAGGGTAAAATAGGTCAATATATACATTGCTCTATGGTGAACTAAGCCTTAGGCGAGCAACAATGTAGAGGACCGGACCCTTAGATACTTACAAGTAAGCTGGAATCTTCAAAACTTCAAATCTTTATAAGAAAAAGATTTATTAAAATGAATAACAAAGTGTTTTAATTGACATCAGAAGATCAAAACAATAAAACCTGAGAACATAGAAAAAAGATAAATAAAGATATGAGCAGAACTTAATACAACAGAAAACGTATAAAATTAAGGTGATGTAGTAAGTCCAAAGAATATTCTTTGAAACATTTAAAAGACACAGTTTGATTAAGGGAAACAAAAACATAAGTAAATAATATACAGAAAGAATCATGACAATGTTATAGCAGAGAATATATGAAATGCCATTAAATTTGGACATTTGTTAAAGTGGACCATTTCCTAGCTCCTAAAGTTTACCAATCCTGACACAAGAGGAAATCATTTAAGGTCATCATGTCTGCCCTTGGCATACTCGGAACGTCCTGCACTCAAAATGCAGCATCTGTAGTCCATGGTAACCTGCGGAGGGGTGGAGGGGCTGAGGGAGGTTGGAACACTGCCCTCACTGAGGGAGTGTGTGTGGCCATCTCTGCTGTGACTGAACAAAGGGCAGGGGAGCAGGGGGCCCAGGGCAGGGCCCTCAGAGACCGGCAGGACCAGTGGGGTGACACAGGCATTTAAGCCCTGGCTAAAGGGCGCCATCTTTGTCTGCACAGTTGCCCAACCTCTCACCTTTCCACTCAGGTCGCCCTCTTACTTGAAGTGTGGGTGGAACCAGTCCACGCAGTACACCTCGCTGCACAGCTCTCCATAGGTCTGGGCATCGTAGCTTCCTGCCAGGTGACCGAAGTTCGCAGGCAGATGGGTCCCTGGGACACACGCGGAGAGGCTCCTGCCTGGGCCACAGGCCGCCCACTGCCCCTGCCTCAGATCGGGGGCCGCAAAGCAGCCCTGTCTGAATCCCCTGCCTCTAGAGGGAGTATTGGACCAAAACTTGTAGAAAACGGTTTCCTCGCGGGGAACTCATTGGAGGGACACAAATAACTCTTTGCCGACTTTCTGCTGAAGCTTACGTGTGTTCACACCTAAGCCTCTTACAAGGTCAGCTGTTTAGCTAAACATGAGCTCATGATCTAAATTTACACAATAATGAAGAAATCAGCTACAAGGGGAGACCATCAGCAAAAACAATGAATTCCAGAATTAGATTCCCTAGGCCATCCATCAGATGTTAGAATAATCAGGTGCAAGGCAGAAAATATACACAAAACTGGAACTGAAACAAGGAACAAGGATGTTATCAAAGATTGATAAGATGTCTAAAACTTTTTTAAAGTACATGTCATTGATAAAGCTAAATACTCAAATGTTGTGTAATACAACAGATTCCTCATTGAGAAGAGTAAAATTATGCTGTTTTGAAAACTATGGCAGGTCAGATTTTCTGCCTAATTATATAAGAATATTTCTCTAAATAATACACATTATTTCAAAGACTTATAGGCTGTGAAATAAGTTAAGGGTATTTCAAATGGCTTGTCTGCAAATAAAGGTGAGATGTAGGAAATCACAGAAAGCCGAAGGGAAAATAGGTCAATATATACATTGCTCTATGTTGAACTAAGCCTTAGGCCAGCAACAATGTAGAGGACCTGACGCTTAGATACTTACAATTAAGCTGGAATCTTCAAAAGTTAAAATCTTTATAAGTAAAAAGATTTATGAAAATGAATTACCAAGTGTTTTCATGGACATCAGAAGATCAAAACAATAAACCCTGAGAACATAGAAAAAAGATAAATAAGATATGAGCAGAACTTAATACAACAGAATACGTATAAAATTCAGGTGATGTAGTAAGTCCAAAGAATATTCTTTGAAACATTTAAAAGACACACTTTGATTAAGGAAAACAAAAACATAAGTAAATAACATACAAAAAGAATCAGGACAATGTTATAGCAGAGAATATGTGAAA
>NW_027672431.1:0-98490 GCF_964165515.1 Mesoplodon bidens | reverse complement strand
AATGACCATGAGGAAACTAATGTTTGGGTAGTTGTGGGTTCCTCTCTAAGTGTCCAGACTCTCAGTTATGATCTTAGTGCTCATCCCACCCCTTTGGGCTGCTTTATCAACAGTTAGAGGGATAGTCTACTTAAGAAATTTGCTAGAAAAGGTGAACCACGAGGGCTTTTATTTGCCAAAATTTCCCGTCTTTTGGATGAGAGCCTGTTACTGTGTGACTGTAGTATTTGTCATGTGGTCTTGTTAGACTTTTTCATTCGTCTCTTATTATCTATTTGGCATATCCTTCCAAGACCTGTCCAAATGCATATGGAGTTTTTACTTGACAATAGATATAATGTATTTATAACGGTATAGTCTGCCATGTTCATTTAAAGTTGTATCATTAGACTTTTCCTAATTGCTACCTACCAGTAGTTAAAGTTTAACATTGCCTGTTTCTTCTCAGGGTTTCCAGAAAGGAAGCAAAACCACAGACTTGTCAACTGGTAATGCTTTATACCTTCTTTATGATAGCAGATTCTGGACTGTTACTTTTAAGATTATATATGGTAATAAAGTTTGGCTACATTTCCACTCTCTTTGATTTTAGATGTAAGCTATACTTTAGTAATATTGCTTAGTTTTAAGTGCAGATGTCTGTTAAAATGCCATTGTGATAACTAATATAGTATAGAGTATGAAACTGTCCTGAGAGATTAGCCTGTTAGAACCTGTTAAGGAGGCTTACCAGAGGGCTCTTGGTGAATCCTAAGAGGGAATGTCATGTTTGCTTAACATAAAGTAGAGTGCAAAATCATCAAAGGTCTTATTTCATTACCACAGACTCAGAAATAAAGTACACTTTTTTGTTGTAAGTTTTCCTGTTGCTCCTTTAAAGGTGCCAAATGTCTGACACATAGGTTAGATCACCTTATAACCTAAAGCTCCATGTGTTTAGTTTGCTGTCTTCCCATGTGGAACATGAGCAGTTCAAAGAAGAGGAAGCGCTTCTAGAATCATAGCTAGATTAGCTGTTTGAAACAAATTTGGTGCTCGGTCTGGTTGAATAGATAGGACTGCATATTTGCAGAAAAGCTAGTTTTTATCTAGAAAAGTCTGAACTTGGTTCCACTGTGGACCTGATGATAGTCGTGGGGTAGCAACAAGAACAGTATAATTTTTGTTTTTAAAATCCCCATTTTCCTTTTAGTCAGAGAGTTTATAGATACTTCAAGTTCTGAAAGTGAAGCATAGAGTGAACCAGAACAAGTTTCTGGTTACAACAGACTACTTGCCACATTAAAGGATGTCTCCAAGGAAGATGAGGAGGAGGAAGAGGAAGAAGACAGTGTTCTAGATGAGACAGAAATGAATCTTGAAGATGGCGAGAGTGACGTCATTGTGGAGGAAGAGCTGGCAGTGGAGTCCACTGACATGCAGAAGAGTGAGTGTCTCTGATGTGGGTTTATCATCTTTGCAGGGACCACAGACAGATTGCCCCAGGGGCAGGGTGCCTTGTACCACAGAGCTGGGTGAAAGCACATGGATTCAAAGCAGAGATTCTTAACATTGTTGGGCTCTGTGATATCTTCAAGAATCTGATGAAAACACAGGACCCTGTGGCCATAAAAATGCAGAAATGACATTTTTGCTTATGATTTCCAGGATTTCATCAATCCTACTTCAAATTCCCCTGATTGAGAGGAAAGGGAACATAATTCTGTTTTTGTAATGGTCTCAATTTATGAAAGAGATGATTGTTCCTGCCTTAGAGGAACCAAGTTTAATGGAAGATAGACATAAAATACACAAAACTTTTCAAGCATCCAATCTGAATGGAACCGATAAATATAAGGTGTTAAAGAGATGCAAAGTGGTCACATGCTGCCAGGGTGAATGAGGGGAGGCTTCAGAGAAGAGCTGGGACTGAAAGCTGAAAGGAACTCTGTCTCACTCAGACATCTAGGTGACTATTTTTTTTTTTAATTATTATTAATTAATTTATTTTTGGCTGCATTGTGTCTTTGTTGCAGTGCGCCGGCTTCTCACTGTGGTGGCTTCTCTTGTTGTGGAGCATGGGCTCTAGGCACGTGGGCTTCGGTAGTTGTGGCACACGGGCTCAGTAGTTGTGGCTCACGGGCTCTAGAGCACAGGCTCTGTAGTTGTGGCGCACGGGCATAGTTGCTCGGCGGCATGTGGGATCTTCCCAGACTAGGGCTTGAAACCACGTCCCCTGCATTAGCAGGCGAATTCTTAACCACTGTGCCACCAGGGAAGTCCCCATAGGTGACTTTTTAATTTAACTTTAAAATCAACTTTATTGAAGTATGAATTACATTCAACGAGGTGTACCCGTTTTAAGCATGTAATTTGATAAGTCTTGACAAATGTGTATATCTCTATTGTCGTCGCCAAAGTCAAGATACAGAACACTTCCAATACCTGCAAAAAGTTCCTTCTTGTCCTTTTGCAGTCAGTTTCCCAGGCCTGGCATCAGGCAACCACTGACATGCTTTCTTTCACTATGTATTAGTGTTTCCTATTCTAGAAATTCATATGAATGGAAGCATACAACAAGTACCCTTTTGCACGTGGCTTCTTTGGCTCCTCATGTTGTTGTGACTCATCCGTGTAGCTCATATTAGTAATTCATTTCTTTTTATTACTGGAATAGTAGTCCATTGTCTGAATATATCTGGGTAACTTTTTATATTCTATTATCTTAATGCCTCCTTGCCTTACTGTATTTTTTTCTATACTTTGAGGTGTCACACACCATTCTTAGTATTTTCATTCATCACTTGGACTCGGATAAAAAAATCGTCGCCTCAGACTTAGGGATTGTTTTAATTTTGTTGGTTTTCCAGTTTTCTTTCATGTTTTAGGTTTTTAAAAATGAAAAGTTTGGCTTTTTAAATTATAAAAGTAATATATATTTACTGTAAAAATTTAAGAGGGTAATATAGTTAACGTATATCTCCTCCACCGTGGGATGAACACCTTTAACATTTTATAGAACCTTCCAGACTACTTTTTTATGGATATATGAGTGAATATATGTTTGTGTGTATGTGCATAATGGCCTCATACATTTCTGTAAGTTACTTTTTTCTTTAATAATATAACGTGTGTAACTGTGGGTTACTGCCGCTAGAACCCTGGTGTCCAAACTCCCAGGCCAAATCTCCTTCTACTACATTACACTACCATGGGGAGGTTTAAAAAAGAAAGGGCAAGTATGAAGGGTGATTTTTCCATAAATTAAATCAACTTGAAAAGGCGCATTTGGAGAGTCAGAGAGTACTGATATTGTTAGAAAGAAGAAAGGTTTAAAAGCTGGTTAAATCTCATTCAAAAAAAAATCCATATGTACCACATTGTAAAAAAGAGAAGGAAGACGGCGTTCATGATTACTGGGCTGGCAGGGTAGGGGACAGTTGCATGCTGGGGGTGGCTCTCGTACTGGCTCTTCCACTCTTCACACTTGTGCTCGGCCAGGGCCAGGGACCTCTGAGGGAGATCAGAGGAGAGGGTGGTGCCTTGGGGGTTCCAGGGGGTTGTGCAGCTGGCTCCCTTGCCACCCAGACTGCCCCAGGGTTCCCAGCCCCAAGGATTATGGAGCATCCCCACACCTGTTTGCTCTGCAGTTGCTGTTGTGCACGCATTTTCTCCTCCAGCACTTTCTGCAGTGTCTCCTTGGCCTTCTGCTCATAGCTGTTTTTCTGGTCTTCCATCCGTAATAGCAACTTATTCATTCCCCAAGAAGTGTATATCTGTAAATTTGAGGCAATTCAACAAATACACATTGACCAACTGTGTGCTAAAGCCTGAGCAGGGATACAGAAATGAAAAGAAATTGGTCCTTGCCCACAGGGCAGAGATGTCAGTAATCTGGTGGACCTTCTTCCAGGCTGGAGGCAGGCAGGGAGAGTCCCTCAGGTGATGTGAGAGGTGAGTGGGGATAAAAAACTGCCCTGGGCATGCTGGGCCTTCTCCCCTAGGCCTTCCACAGGCATTTGAACTCCGACATTTCCAAAGGGAAATCATCTTTCTAAACCTGCTCCTATCTCAGTGGCCAGCATCACCCCCCACCCAGTCTCCCAAACCCTAAACCAGGGAATCATCCTTGATTTCTCTCTCACCTTCTTCAAGGACTCAGTTCCTCATCAAGCTCTGTCAACTCAGCGTCTTTAACGGCTCCTTCGTTACCTGTATCCTCTATCCCTACCGCCACCTCCTTAGTTCAGACCCTAGTGACACTATTATATGGATTATATAGAGACTATGTATTATCTTCATGCCTTGCCTCCCTTCAAACCCTTTTCAGTCCTGCAGCTAGAGGGTTCTTTCTAAAACTTAAATCTGATCCCATCACAACCTGCTTAAATCTCTCAGTGGTTCTCGGTGTTCTAAGAATCAGGTCCAAACTCCTTGGCATGGTTCCTACTTACAAGCCCAGACTTGCATCTCATGCTGCCTCCACGCAAGCTGAACTGCTTGTAGGTCCCCTAAGCACTGTGCTTTTCAGCCTCTGCCTTTGCCCATAAAGCTTCTTCTGCTTAGAGTATCTTGACCCACGCTTCTCACCTGGTTAATTTCTACCCATGTTCAAGATTCAGCCCTAGAATCATAAATTCTGATAAACTTGGCCAACCATACCTACCCCCCGACTCTTTATGGATTAGGCAGTTTTACTGGTGTTCACATAGTATCTATATTTCTGATCTATTGACTCATCTGTCTCCTTTAAGGGATTGTAAACTCCTTTGAGGCAGGGAGCATTTTTATTTTTGTATTTTTTTTGTATTTTATTTATTTATTTATTTATTTATTTATTTTTTATTAGTTTCTGCTTTATAACAAAGTGAATCAGTTATACATATACATCTGTTCCCACATCCCTTCCCTCATGCATCTCCCTCCCTCCCACCCTCCCCATCCCACCCCTCCAGGCGGTCACAAAGCACCGAGCTGATCTCCCTGTGCTCTGTGGCTTCTTCCCACTATCTATCTACCTTACGTTTGGTAGTGTATATATGTCCATGCCTCTCTTTCGCTTTGTCACAGCTTACCCTTCCCCTCCCCATATCCTCAAGTCCATTCTCAAGTAGGTCTGTGTCTTTATTCCCGTTTTACCCCTAGGTTCTTCATGACATTTTTATTTTTTTTTAATTCCGTATATATGTGTTAGCATACGGTATTTGTCTTTGTCTTTCTGACTTACTTCACACTGTATGACAGACTCTAGGTCTATCCACCTCATTAAAAATAGCTCAGTTTCGTTTCTTTTTATGGCTGAGTAATATTCTGTTGTATATATGTGCCACATCTTCTTTATCCATTCATCCGATGATGGACACTTAGGTTGTTTCCATCTGCGGGCTATTGTGAATAGAGCTGCAATGAACATTTTGGTACATGTCTCTTTTTGAATTATGGTTTTCTCAGGGTATATGCCTAGTAGTGGGATTGCTGGGTCATATGGTAGTTCTATTTTTAGTTTTTTAAGGAACCTCCATACTGTTCTCCATAGTGGCTGTACCAATTCACATTCCCACCAGCAGTGCAAGAGTGTTCCCTTTTCTCCACACCCTCTCCAGCATTTATTGTTTCTAGATTTCTTGATGATGGCCATTCTGACTGGTGTGAGATGATATCTCATTGTAGTTTTGATTTGCATTTCTCTAATGATTAATGATGTTGAGCATTCTTTCATGTGTTCGTTGGCAGTCTGTATATCTTCTTTGGAGAAATGCCTATTTAAGTCTTCTGCCCATTTTTGGATTGGGTTGTTTGTTTTTTTGCTATTGAGCTGCATGAGCTGTTTATAAATTTTGGAGATTAATCCTTTGTCAGTTGCTTCATTTGCAAATATTTTCTCCCATTCTGAGGGTTGTCTTTTGGTCTTGTTTATGGTTTCCTTTGCTGTGCAAAAGATTTGAAGTTTCATTAGGTCCCTTTTGTTTATCTTTGTTTTTATTTCCATTTCTCTAGGAGGTGGGTCCAAAAGGATCTTGCTCTGATTTATGTCATAGAGTGTTCTGCCTATGTTTTCCTCTAAGAGTTTGATAGTTTCTGGCCTTATATTTAGGTCTTTAATCCATTTTGAGCTTATTTTTGTGTATGGTGTTAGGGAATGATCTAATCTCATACTTCTACATGTCCCTGTCCAGTTTTCCCAGCACCACTTATTGAAGAGGCTTTCCTTTCTCCACTGTACATTCCTGCCTCCTTTATCAAAAATAAGTTGAGCATATGTGCGTGGGTTTACCTCTGGGCTTTCTATCCTGTTCCATTGATCTATCTTTCTGTTTTTGTGCCAGTACCACACTGTCTTGATTACTGTAGCTTTGTAGTATAGTCTGAAGAGGGAGCATTTTTAAAAAAATAAAATTATTTTTGTAGGCTTGGGGATCTGAATAATATTCAGTAAAGTCAAGTTTTAAAAATTAATACATTTGTATTTTTAGAATTTCTCCTGGCTTCAAGGTCAAAAAGAAAAAGACACAAGAGCAGCTTTGCAAATTCCCTGGGGGTCTTGCCTTTCCAGTGCTTTTCATTTTTACGCCGTGTGATTTTTGGGAAAGCAGGAGCCTCTTACTGTCGCTTCTGGGTTACCCAACTGGGTAAGAGATAGTCTAGATAATGCAGATTTAGAGTTCAATATCAAATCATTTCCATTTAGCTTTGGAGTCATCTGAAAATTTGGATTTAAAGGTTGAGTGGGTCTTATGTTCTTGGAATTGTCATTAGAAACCAGATACAGGAGTTACTGGTTGAGATCATACATGGTTATGTCCAGGTTATTGGACTTAACCATGCTGGTCACTGACCAGCTTTATCCCCCTTTGAAAACGAGTAGACTGGCATTCTGGATTATATGTCAGTCTCTTACGAGCTTGGTTGGCATTACTGAAAAAATAAAAGTTGTGGATCCACAAACACATAGACTCTATAGGCTATGTTCCGCTGCAGAATTCTAACTACATGGCCACCTTATCTTCCTAACATCAAGTGGGAGCAGTCTGGCCGGTCCATCTCGTTCTCTTGATCTTGAGTCCTCTGCAAAAGACATCCCCCTTTTCTGCACCAGCACATACGTCACAGCCCTGAAGAAAGTGTAGACATCTGAGATACGTTAACAGTGGGGGAGGGCTGATATCCCGTGAACAGACACATAAATGCCTGTTAGACCTGGAAATTGAAAACCAGAGAGGCGGGGCCACACTGGTTTTGGCCCAGGCCACCAGCCACTGGTGTTCCCAGCAAAATGTTCCCAGTGTGGGAGTTTGAGGAAGCAGGGAAAGGCAGGTGGTATGAGTTTATTAGGACTTGAGGCCCTCAGCCTCGCACTGAGGCCAGCTGAACCCCCAGAGCGTGCTTCCTGCCCTCCTATGGGCTGCTACTCCTAAAGGTACTTGGTTTCAACAGTTATTTGTGCATCAGATTAAAGACTGAAGGGAGAGGGAACAGCAAGCCTAAATTCTTCATATCATACGCCACCTCCCTTTCTCTTCTTATTATATAAGCAATTCATGTGAAAAACAAATAAGGCAAGCAAAACAAAACAAAATTACCTGAAGTCTTGCTATCCAAAAGTTACCATTAGTATTTTGGTGTATACTTGTTCCAGATTTTTCTTTATTTTCAACCCTTCATTAAGGCCATTGTAGTCTTGAGAGATGATGCTGGCACAAGCACTTGAGATGAGGCTCCTCTTTTTAAAATACTGTATTTGCATTTGGCTTAGTTTCTCTCAGGCCCTGCCTTGCCTGGTCCCCAACATGGTGTTTTCTGCTGCAGTCTCTGTAAATTGGAGTTGGGGTGATGGGGCGGTCAGGCAGGGCTGTGTGTATCTGTGTCTGTACGAGGGAGGGCGGGCACACTTTCCAGTGTTTCTGGGCAACAAGCAGGCACTCACTGCAGTTTCCTATCCCTCAGGCCTGGGCTGTGGAGACAGGGGAAGTACCAGGAAGGGGTGGACGACCCCGACCCAGCTAAATGGAAGGCCCAGCTCCGCTGTGCGCTCAACAAGAGCAGGGAATTCAACCTGATGTACGACGGCACCAAGGAGGTGCCCATGAACCCAGTGAAGATATATCAAGTGTGTGACATCTCCCAGCCCCAGGGCTCTATCATTAACCCAGGTGAGGCCCCAGCTGCTGGGGAGAAGGTGGACAGTGTGCCAGGTTCCGGGCTGGACCCTAAAAGCGATAGTCGACTTGAAAGTCGCCTCGCTTACAAAGTTGAAGACTGGTAAATAAAGCAAGAAATGCTGTCCCTAGAAAGAACCCAGAGAACAAAAGATACAAACTCAGCACAGTCTTCCTGCCCACCCAGTGGAACAGTAAAGCATTAGAAAGAAGAGGGGGTATTGAGTTCTATAAAAAATAACTTCTCTTGGGACTCAACACTGAGAAGAGAGGCCAGGTAGTTTAGAAGAAGGAGGGCTTAAAACTTAGAAGGTCTGAGTTATAAACCTCGGTCTTTCCATTTCACTACTTGTGGGACATTGAATCAAGTCATTCAACGTTTTGAGCCTCAGCTTCTTCCACTATAAAATCTGGGTTCTCATCTTTCCTGCGTATTTCAAAGGCTGTTGTAAGAATCAATTGCCATGACATTATGAAGGCTATTAAGTTCTCTTTATAAATGATGGGTAAGTGATCATTTAATTTGTATGGTATTTTTCCTAGGAGAATACCACCTGATCCCTATATTTACTCAATGTTTAGCCAGTTCCGACTAAGAGCCAGATAATTTAGACTTGACCTCCAGTGAATCTAGTGAGGCTCTGCCATGAGGGAAGGGTCTGTCTTCACAGTAAGCTTACAAAGGAGAGAAGCCGTGCTCCTTGGGTCCTTAGAAGGGATGCGAATGTGTAGAAAGGGGTTTAGAGTAGGAATTAAAAGGTTTCTAGGAGAGGGGAGTAGGGTCTGCAGCTCCTGGATAGGGGAGGGGATGAGAGCTTGCACTGGGGCTCCGTAGGAGGAGCTGGGAGTGGGGTGAACACCCTTGGTTCCCACTCTTTGGCATTGAGGGTGCACACTGAACCCAAGGAACCTCTGTGCTGGCAGTGCCTAGCTTGAACAGTGGGTCAGCTGCAGGGATGACAGTGCAACGTGAGCGCCTCACTTTTGACCTTTGTGTGTGTGTGTGTGTGTGTGTTTCTCGGGTAGGATCCACTGGATCTGCTCCTTGGGATGAGAAAGATAATGGTGTGGATGAAGAAGATGAGGAAGATGAGCTGGACCAGTCACAGCACCACGTTCCCATCCAGGACACCTTCCCCTTCCTGAACATCAATGGTGAGTGGGGTTGGGGGTGGGACAGAGGCATGGAGAGGATGTAAGGGGCTTTGATTTTGCAACCGTTGACACCATATCCACCATTGCACTGGGAGCAGCGACCAGGCCCTGGGGCCAGGCTGCCAGTCTGTTAGCAAGTAGGAGTCATAGGCAAAGGCACTCCGTAGGCATAGTTATCCCAGTGGGGTGGCTTCTAGGCAGAGAGAGCATCTTCTGAATCTTATGTGATAATTCAGAGAAATTAAAAAATGAAATTCATTCTCAATCCCGCATACAAATACACAAGCTGTTACAAATTTTGCTGATTTCCTTCAGGCCAAGTGCAGGGATCCTTTTCGTGAATTGTAGGCAAACTCTTCTGCTATTTCCCTCGGTACAAATTTTCTGTCACTGCCTTAACAGCCTCTGCTAAGGCCGTATTGTGGGAAACTTGTGGCTCTACAGCTCTTAATACTAGGCTCTGATAAAATTTCTCTACTAGAGACTTTTATCTTTTTAAAATTAATTAATTAATTAATTTATTTTTTGTGGTACGCGGGCCTCTCACTGTTGTGGCCTCTCCCATTGCGGAGCACAGGCTCCGGACGCGCAGGCTCGGTGGCCATGGTTCACAGGCCCAGCCGCTCCGCGGCATGTGGGATCTTCCCGGACCGGGGCACGAACCCGTGTCCCTTGCATCGGCAGGTGGACTCTCAACCACTGCGCCACCAGGGAAGCCCTATCCTGTGGTTTTTAAGTATCCCTGCACACTCTGCCTGTCTCTAGAGTATTAAGTCCAGTTGCGCTGTTGTCACCTCTTTGTTTATTGAGATTATTATTTACTTGCATTAAAATGTACCAATTTCAAAGGTACAGTTTGATTAATTTTGGTAATTGTATACCAGGTGTAACCACCACCACGACCCAGATATAGCAAAGTTACTTAACTTTTAAAAGTTTTCCATCCCAATTTGCCCCAATTCAGTTTTGAGACACTTTATTGAGTTTTACTGCTTTCTCTAACATCGACTCTCCGGGTGATTTAGGAAAGTCACTTTACCTCTCTGGATGTGTTTTTGCTTTTATAACATGAAAAATGCCAGAACAGATATGTTACCAAGGGCCCTTGCAATACTTTCAGAAAATGAGGGGGTAGGGTAAGGGCGGGAATCTCAGCCTTGCGTCCTCATTCTTCACACAGCACACGCATGTGGCAGATCCTAGTGGGAAAAGCCTGTGGTCGCATCAGAGAGAATTAGGTTTCCATCTCCTCTCTTGCTAGTGTGTGTGTAACCTTTTGTAAGCATCAGCTTTCTCATCTCCAATATCAGGCTTATTAACGAGGCCTATTTGTTTACTGTTGTGAGGATGAATTGAGATGCACCGGCAGCCTTAAATGTTAGTTGGTATTTGTATTATGGCATAATAGAAAGGCACTGCATTCAACCATCTCAGTTACTACACGTTTATGCAGGCTAATTCTCACAGCCAAAACAGACGCACAAAGTACACCCACCCATTTACCCACCTGGGGAAGCCCGAAGCCTCCCTTGCCTGCCTGCCTGCCTTACGGGGCTCAGAGAAAAGCTGCGCATGCGTGCGCGTGCTTCCAAAGCGCCTCGCTAGGGGGCGGAATGGGAAACAGGAGGTTCTAACGCCTGTCGTACAAGCGCGACGTAAAGCGGGTCTGCTTTATGGCACCCTGCTTCCGCCGTAAAGCGCCGTTGGCAATCCCGCGTGAGTTGGTTGAGGAGACGACTGCCAGGTGAAAAACGCGATTCTTGGAGGTTGGCTGACTTGACGTCTTCCCCATGGGCAAACGCGGGAGCCGGAGCCGGAGCCGGAGCCAGAGCCAGCTGCTCAACTCCCTAACTAAAAGGCAGAAGAAGCATCTAAGGGATTTCGGCGAGGAGCATCCCTTCTATGACAGGTATGGAGAGGCGAGGCTGGGACCGGCGCTACCGGCGTCCTTTCCCGGTGGGAGCCCGCGTGTCCCCGCGTTTGGTCCGCCGGTGCCCCGGGGGTAGTGACAGGGCAGCTCCCGCCGCGTGCCACGCTGCCCCGGCGCCGGCCTAGCTCGCCCGGGGATCCTGGCGGCTTCCCGCCTGAGGTGGGGTTCTTCGCCGGTCTTCCTACCCTTTGTTGAGCCTGTAGTTTTATGCTAGACGGCACGCCTCCTGTGTGGCGACTGGGCAGAGGTTTTATAAGCTTGTGTTCGTTTTCTATGTTTTTAAAGAATTGCTTGGGGGCTTCCCTGGTGGCGCAGTGGTTAAGAATCCGCCTGCCAAGGGAGGGGACAGGGGTTCCAGCCCTGGTCCGGGAAGATCCCACATGCCGCGGTGCAAGTAAGCCCGTGCGCCACAACTATTGAGCCTGCACTCTAGAGCCAGCGAGCCACAACTACTGAGCCAGGGTGGTGCAACTACTGATGCCCGCGAGCCTAGAGCCCCTGCTCCGCAACAAGAGAAGCCACCTGTCGCCGCAACTAGAGAAAGCCCGGGCGCAGCAACGAAGACCCATAGCAGGCCAAAATAAATAAATTAAAGAAGTTAAAAAAAATAAAAAAAGAATTGCTTGGGACCCTCGACATCACCTATCTATTCAATGACCATGAGGAAACTAATGTTTGGGTAGTTGTGGGTTCCTCTCTAAGTGTCCAGACTCTCAGTTATGATCTTAGTGCTCATCCCACCCCTTTGGGCTGCTTTATCAACAGTTAGAGGGATAGTCTACTTAAGAAATTTGCTAGAAAAGGTGAACCACGAGGGCTTTTTTTTTTTTTTTTTTTTTTTTTTTGTGGCTGTATGTGGGCCTCTCACTGTTGTGGCCTCTCCCCTTGTGGAGCACAGGCTCCGGACGCCAGGCTCAGCGGCCATGGCTCACGGGCCCAGCCGCTCCACAGCATGTGGGATCTTCCCGAACCGGGGCACGAACCCGTGTCCCCTGCATCGGCAGGCGGACTCTCAACCACTGCGCCACCAGGGAAGCCCCACGAGGGCTTTTATTTGCCAAAATTTCCCATCTTTTGGATGAGAGCCTGTTACTGTGTGACTGTAGTATTTGTCATGTGGTCTTGTTAGACTTTTTCATTCGTCTCTTATTTATTTGGCATATCCTTCCAAAACCTGTCCAAATGCATATGGAGTTTTTACGTGACAATAGATATAATGTATTTATAACGGTATAGTCTGCCATGTTCATTTAAAGTTGTATCATTAGACTTTTCCTAATTGCTACCTACTGTAGTTAAAGTTTAACATTGCCTGTTTCTTCTCAGGGTTTCCAGAAAGGAAGCAAAACCACAGACTTGTCAACTGGTAATGCTTTATACCTTCTTTATGATAGTAGATTCTGGACTGTTACTTTTAAGATTATATATGGTAATAAAGTTTGGCTACATTTCCACTCTCTTTGATTTTAGATGTAAGCTATACTTTAGTAATATTGCTTAGTTTTAAGTGCAGATGTCTGTTAAAATGCCATTGTGATAACTAATATAGTATAGAGTATGAAACTGTCCTGAGAGATTAGCCTGTTAGAACCTGTTAAGGAGGCTTACCAGAGGGCTCTTGGTGAATCCTAAGAGGGAATGTCATGTTTGCTTAACATAAAATAGAGTGCAAAATCATCAAAGGTCTTATTTCATTACCACAGACTCAGAAATAAAGTACACTTTTTTGTTGTAAGTTTTCCTGTTGCTCCTTTAAAGGTGCCAAATGTCTGACACATAGGTTAGATCGCCTTATAACCTAAAGCTCCGTGTGTTTAGTTTGCTGTCTTCCCATGTGGAACATGAGCAGTTCAAAGAAGAGGAAGCGCTTCTAGAATCATAGCTAGATTAGCTGTTTGAAACAAATTTGGTGCTAGGTCTGGTTGAATAGATAGGACTGCATATTTGCAGAAAAGCTAGTTTTTATCTAGAAAAGTCTGAACTTGGTTCCACTGTGGACCTGATGATAGTCGTGGGGTAGCAACAAGAACAGTATAATTTTTGTTTTTAAAATCCCCATTTTCCTTTTAGTCAGAGAGTTTATAGATACTTCAAGTTCTGAAAGTGAAGCATAGAGTGAACCAGAACAAGTTTCTGGTTACAACAGACTACTTGCCACATTAAAGGATGTCTCCAAGGAAGATGAGGAGGAGGAAGAGGAAGAAGACAGTGTTCTAGATGAGACAGAAATGAATCTTGAAGATGGCGAGAGTGACGTCATTGTGGAGGAAGAGCTGGCAGTGGAGTCCACTGACATGCAGAAGAGTGAGTGTCTCTGATGTGGGTTTATCATCTTTGCAGGGACCACAGACAGATTGCCCCAGGGGCAGGGTGCCTTGTACCACAGAGCTGGGTGAAAGCACATGGATTCAAAGCAGAGATTCTTAACATTGTTGGGCTCTGTGATATCTTCAAGAATCTGATGAAAACACAGGACCCTGTGGCCATAAAAATGCAGAAATGACATTTTTGCTTATGATTTCCAGGATTTCATCAATCCTACTTCAAATTCCCCTGATTGAGAGGAAAGGGAACATAATTCTGTTTTTGTAATGGTCTCAATTTATGAAAGAGATGATTGTTCCTGCCTTAGAGGAACCAAGTTTAATGGAAGATAGACATAAAATACACAAAACTTTTCAAGCATCCAATCTGAATGGAACCGATAAATATAAGGTGTTAAAGAGATGCAAAGTGGTCACATGCTGCCAGGGTGAATGAGGGGAGGCTTCAGAGAAGAGCTGGGACTGAAAGCTGAAAGGAACTCTGTCTCACTCAGACATCTAGGTGACTATTTTTTTTTTTTAATTATTATTAATTAATTTATTTTTGGCTGCATTGTGTCTTTGTTGCAGTGCGCCGGCTTCTCACTGTGGTGGCTTCTCTTGTTGTGGAGCATGGGCTCTAGGCACGTGGGCTTCGGTAGTTGTGGCACACGGGCTCAGTAGTTGTGGCTCACGGGCTCTAGAGCACAGGCTCTGTAGTTGTGGCGCACGGGCATAGTTGCTCGGCGGCATGTGGGATCTTCCCAGACTAGGGCTTGAAACCACGTCCCCTGCATTAGCAGGCGAATTCTTAACCACTGTGCCACCAGGGAAGTCCCCATAGGTGACTTTTTAATTTAACTTTAAAATCAACTTTATTGAAGTATGAATTACATTCAACGAGGTGTACCCGTTTTAAGCATGTAATTTGATAAGTCTTGACAAATGTGTATATCTCTATTGTCGTCGCCAAAGTCAAGATACAGAACACTTCCAATACCTGCAAAAAGTTCCTTCTTGTCCTTTTGCAGTCAGTTTCCCAGGCCTGGCATCAGGCAACCACTGACATGCTTTCTTTCACTATGTATTAGTGTTTCCTATTCTAGAAATTCATATGAATGGAAGCATACAACAAGTACCCTTTTGCACGTGGCTTCTTTGGCTCCTCATGTTGTTGTGACTCATCCGTGTAGCTCATATTAGTAATTCATTTCTTTTTATTACTGGAATAGTAGTCCATTGTCTGAATATATCTGGGTAACTTTTTATATTCTATTATCTTAATGCCTCCTTGCCTTACTGTATTTTTTTCTATACTTTGAGGTGTCACACACCATTCTTAGTATTTTCATTCATCACTTGGACTCGGATAAAAAAATCGTCGCCTCAGACTTAGGGATTGTTTTAATTTTGTTGGTTTTCCAGTTTTCTTTCATGTTTTAGGTTTTTAAAAATGAAAAGTTTGGCTTTTTAAATTATAAAAGTAATATATATTTACTGTAAAAATTTAAGAGGGTAATATAGTTAACGTATATCTCCTCCACCGTGGGATGAACACCTTTAACATTTTATAGAACCTTCCAGACTACTTTTTTATGGATATATGAGTGAATATATGTTTGTGTGTATGTGCATAATGGCCTCATACATTTCTGTAAGTTACTTTTTTCTTTAATAATATAACGTGTGTAACTGTGGGTTACTGCCGCTAGAACCCTGGTGTCCAAACTCCCAGGCCAAATCTCCTTCTACTACATTACACTACCATGGGGAGGTTTAAAAAAGAAAGGGCAAGTATGAAGGGTGATTTTTCCATAAATTAAATCAACTTGAAAAGGCGCATTTGGAGAGTCAGAGAGTACTGATATTGTTAGAAAGAAGAAAGGTTTAAAAGCTGGTTAAATCTCATTCAAAAAAAAATCCATATGTACCACATTGTAAAAAAGAGAAGGAAGACGGCGTTCATGATTACTGGGCTGGCAGGGTAGGGGACAGTTGCATGCTGGGGGTGGCTCTCGTACTGGCTCTTCCACTCTTCACACTTGTGCTCGGCCAGGGCCAGGGACCTCTGAGGGAGATCAGAGGAGAGGGTGGTGCCTTGGGGGTTCCAGGGGGTTGTGCAGCTGGCTCCCTTGCCACCCAGACTGCCCCAGGGTTCCCAGCCCCAAGGATTATGGAGCATCCCCACACCTGTTTGCTCTGCAGTTGCTGTTGTGCACGCATTTTCTCCTCCAGCACTTTCTGCAGTGTCTCCTTGGCCTTCTGCTCATAGCTGTTTTTCTGGTCTTCCATCCGTAATAGCAACTTATTCATTCCCCAAGAAGTGTATATCTGTAAATTTGAGGCAATTCAACAAATACACATTGACCAACTGTGTGCTAAAGCCTGAGCAGGGATACAGAAATGAAAAGAAATTGGTCCTTGCCCACAGGGCAGAGATGTCAGTAATCTGGTGGACCTTCTTCCAGGCTGGAGGCAGGCAGGGAGAGTCCCTCAGGTGATGTGAGAGGTGAGTGGGGATAAAAAACTGCCCTGGGCATGCTGGGCCTTCTCCCCTAGGCCTTCCACAGGCATTTGAACTCCGACATTTCCAAAGGGAAATCATCTTTCTAAACCTGCTCCTATCTCAGTGGCCAGCATCACCCCCCACCCAGTCTCCCAAACCCTAAACCAGGGAATCATCCTTGATTTCTCTCTCACCTTCTTCAAGGACTCAGTTCCTCATCAAGCTCTGTCAACTCAGCGTCTTTAACGGCTCCTTCGTTACCTGTATCCTCTATCCCTACCGCCACCTCCTTAGTTCAGACCCTAGTGACACTATTATATGGATTATATAGAGACTATGTATTATCTTCATGCCTTGCCTCCCTTCAAACCCTTTTCAGTCCTGCAGCTAGAGGGTTCTTTCTAAAACTTAAATCTGATCCCATCACAACCTGCTTAAATCTCTCAGTGGTTCTCGGTGTTCTAAGAATCAGGTCCAAACTCCTTGGCATGGTTCCTACTTACAAGCCCAGACTTGCATCTCATGCTGCCTCCACGCAAGCTGAACTGCTTGTAGGTCCCCTAAGCACTGTGCTTTTCAGCCTCTGCCTTTGCCCATAAAGCTTCTTCTGCTTAGAGTATCTTGACCCACGCTTCTCACCTGGTTAATTTCTACCCATGTTCAAGATTCAGCCCTAGAATCATAAATTCTGATAAACTTGGCCAACCATACCTACCCCCCGACTCTTTATGGATTAGGCAGTTTTACTGGTGTTCACATAGTATCTATATTTCTGATCTATTGACTCATCTGTCTCCTTTAAGGGATTGTAAACTCCTTTGAGGCAGGGAGCATTTTTATTTTTGTATTTTTTTTGTATTTTATTTATTTATTTATTTATTTATTTATTTTTTATTAGTTTCTGCTTTATAACAAAGTGAATCAGTTATACATATACATCTGTTCCCACATCCCTTCCCTCATGCATCTCCCTCCCTCCCACCCTCCCCATCCCACCCCTCCAGGCGGTCACAAAGCACCGAGCTGATCTCCCTGTGCTCTGTGGCTGCTTCCCACTATCTATCTACCTTACGTTTGGTAGTGTATATATGTCCATGCCTCTCTTTCGCTTTGTCACAGCTTACCCTTCCCCTCCCCATATCCTCAAGTCCATTCTCAAGTAGGTCTGTGTCTTTATTCCCGTTTTACCCCTAGGTTCTTCATGACATTTTTATTTTTTTTTAATTCCGTATATATGTGTTAGCATACGGTATTTGTCTTTGTCTTTCTGACTTACTTCACACTGTATGACAGACTCTAGGTCTATCCACCTCATTAAAAATAGCTCAGTTTCGTTTCTTTTTATGGCTGAGTAATATTCTGTTGTATATATGTGCCACATCTTCTTTATCCATTCATCCGATGATGGACACTTAGGTTGTTTCCATCTGCGGGCTATTGTGAATAGAGCTGCAATGAACATTTTGGTACATGTCTCTTTTTGAATTATGGTTTTCTCAGGGTATATGCCTAGTAGTGGGATTGCTGGGTCATATGGTAGTTCTATTTTTAGTTTTTTAAGGAACCTCCATACTGTTCTCCATAGTGGCTGTACCAATTCACATTCCCACCAGCAGTGCAAGAGTGTTCCCTTTTCTCCACACCCTCTCCAGCATTTATTGTTTCTAGATTTCTTGATGATGGCCATTCTGACTGGTGTGAGATGATATCTCATTGTAGTTTTGATTTGCATTTCTCTAATGATTAATGATGTTGAGCATTCTTTCATGTGTTCGTTGGCAGTCTGTATATCTTCTTTGGAGAAATGCCTATTTAAGTCTTCTGCCCATTTTTGGATTGGGTTGTTTGTTTTTTTGCTATTGAGCTGCATGAGCTGTTTATAAATTTTGGAGATTAATCCTTTGTCAGTTGCTTCATTTGCAAATATTTTCTCCCATTCTGAGGGTTGTCTTTTGGTCTTGTTTATGGTTTCCTTTGCTGTGCAAAAGATTTGAAGTTTCATTAGGTCCCTTTTGTTTATCTTTGTTTTTATTTCCATTTCTCTAGGAGGTGGGTCCAAAAGGATCTTGCTCTGATTTATGTCATAGAGTGTTCTGCCTATGTTTTCCTCTAAGAGTTTGATAGTTTCTGGCCTTATATTTAGGTCTTTAATCCATTTTGAGCTTATTTTTGTGTATGGTGTTAGGGAATGATCTAATCTCATACTTCTACATGTCCCTGTCCAGTTTTCCCAGCACCACTTATTGAAGAGGCTTTCCTTTCTCCACTGTACATTCCTGCCTCCTTTATCAAAAATAAGTTGAGCATATGTGCGTGGGTTTACCTCTGGGCTTTCTATCCTGTTCCATTGATCTATCTTTCTGTTTTTGTGCCAGTACCACACTGTCTTGATTACTGTAGCTTTGTAGTATAGTCTGAAGAGGGAGCATTTTTAAAAAAATAAAATTATTTTTGTAGGCTTGGGGATCTGAATAATATTCAGTAAAGTCAAGTTTTAAAAATTAATACATTTGTATTTTTAGAATTTCTCCTGGCTTCAAGGTCAAAAAGAAAAAGACACAAGAGCAGCTTTGCAAATTCCCTGGGGGTCTTGCCTTTCCAGTGCTTTTCATTTTTACGCCGTGTGATTTTTGGGAAAGCAGGAGCCTCTTACTGTCGCTTCTGGGTTACCCAACTGGGTAAGAGATAGTCTAGATAATGCAGATTTAGAGTTCAATATCAAATCATTTCCATTTAGCTTTGGAGTCATCTGAAAATTTGGATTTAAAGGTTGAGTGGGTCTTATGTTCTTGGAATTGTCATTAGAAACCAGATACAGGAGTTACTGGTTGAGATCATACATGGTTATGTCCAGGTTATTGGACTTAACCATGCTGGTCACTGACCAGCTTTATCCCCCTTTGAAAACGAGTAGACTGGCATTCTGGATTATATGTCAGTCTCTTACGAGCTTGGTTGGCATTACTGAAAAAATAAAAGTTGTGGATCCACAAACACATAGACTCTATAGGCTATGTTCCGCTGCAGAATTCTAACTACATGGCCACCTTATCTTCCTAACATCAAGTGGGAGCAGTCTGGCCGGTCCATCTCGTTCTCTTGATCTTGAGTCCTCTGCAAAAGACATCCCCCTTTTCTGCACCAGCACATACGTCACAGCCCTGAAGAAAGTGTAGACATCTGAGATACGTTAACAGTGGGGGAGGGCTGATATCCCGTGAACAGACACATAAATGCCTGTTAGACCTGGAAATTGAAAACCAGAGAGGCGGGGCCACACTGGTTTTGGCCCAGGCCACCAGCCACTGGTGTTCCCAGCAAAATGTTCCCAGTGTGGGAGTTTGAGGAAGCAGGGAAAGGCAGGTGGTATGAGTTTATTAGGACTTGAGGCCCTCAGCCTCGCACTGAGGCCAGCTGAACCCCCAGAGCGTGCTTCCTGCCCTCCTATGGGCTGCTACTCCTAAAGGTACTTGGTTTCAACAGTTATTTGTGCATCAGATTAAAGACTGAAGGGAGAGGGAACAGCAAGCCTAAATTCTTCATATCATACGCCACCTCCCTTTCTCTTCTTATTATATAAGCAATTCATGTGAAAAACAAATAAGGCAAGCAAAACAAAACAAAATTACCTGAAGTCTTGCTATCCAAAAGTTACCATTAGTATTTTGGTGTATACTTGTTCCAGATTTTTCTTTATTTTCAACCCTTCATTAAGGCCATTGTAGTCTTGAGAGATGATGCTGGCACAAGCACTTGAGATGAGGCTCCTCTTTTTAAAATACTGTATTTGCATTTGGCTTAGTTTCTCTCAGGCCCTGCCTTGCCTGGTCCCCAACATGGTGTTTTCTGCTGCAGTCTCTGTAAATTGGAGTTGGGGTGATGGGGCGGTCAGGCAGGGCTGTGTGTATCTGTGTCTGTACGAGGGAGGGCGGGCACACTTTCCAGTGTTTCTGGGCAACAAGCAGGCACTCACTGCAGTTTCCTATCCCTCAGGCCTGGGCTGTGGAGACAGGGGAAGTACCAGGAAGGGGTGGACGACCCCGACCCAGCTAAATGGAAGGCCCAGCTCCGCTGTGCGCTCAACAAGAGCAGGGAATTCAACCTGATGTACGACGGCACCAAGGAGGTGCCCATGAACCCAGTGAAGATATATCAAGTGTGTGACATCTCCCAGCCCCAGGGCTCTATCATTAACCCAGGTGAGGCCCCAGCTGCTGGGGAGAAGGTGGACAGTGTGCCAGGTTCCGGGCTGGACCCTAAAAGCGATAGTCGACTTGAAAGTCGCCTCGCTTACAAAGTTGAAGACTGGTAAATAAAGCAAGAAATGCTGTCCCTAGAAAGAACCCAGAGAACAAAAGATATAAACTCAGCACAGTCTTCCTGCCCACCCAGTGGAACAGTAAAGCATTAGAAAGAAGAGGGGGTATTGAGTTCTATAAAAAATAACTTCTCTTGGGACTCAACACTGAGAAGAGAGGCCAGGTAGTTTAGAAGAAGGAGGGCTTAAAACTTAGAAGGTCTGAGTTATAAACCTCGGTCTTTCCATTTCACTACTTGTGGGACATTGAATCAAGTCATTCAACGTTTTGAGCCTCAGCTTCTTCCACTATAAAATCTGGGTTCTCATCTTTCCTGCGTATTTCAAAGGCTGTTGTAAGAATCAATTGCCATGACATTATGAAGGCTATTAAGTTCTCTTTATAAATGATGGGTAAGTGATCATTTAATTTGTATGGTATTTTTCCTAGGAGAATACCACCTGATCCCTATATTTACTCAATGTTTAGCCAGTTCCGACTAAGAGCCAGATAATTTAGACTTGACCTCCAGTGAATCTAGTGAGGCTCTGCCATGAGGGAAGGGTCTGTCTTCACAGTAAGCTTACAAAGGAGAGAAGCCGTGCTCCTTGGGTCCTTAGAAGGGATGCGAATGTGTAGAAAGGGGTTTAGAGTAGGAATTAAAAGGTTTCTAGGAGAGGGGAGTAGGGTCTGCAGCTCCTGGATAGGGGAGGGGATGAGAGCTTGCACTGGGGCTCCGTAGGAGGAGCTGGGAGTGGGGTGAACACCCTTGGTTCCCACTCTTTGGCATTGAGGGTGCACACTGAACCCAAGGAACCTCTGTGCTGGCAGTGCCTAGCTTGAACAGTGGGTCAGCTGCAGGGATGACAGTGCAACGTGAGCGCCTCACTTTTGACCTTTGTGTGTGTGTGTGTGTGTGTGTTTCTCGGGTAGGATCCACTGGATCTGCTCCTTGGGATGAGAAAGATAATGGTGTGGATGAAGAAGATGAGGAAGATGAGCTGGACCAGTCACAGCACCACGTTCCCATCCAGGACACCTTCCCCTTCCTGAACATCAATGGTGAGTGGGGTTGGGGGTGGGACAGAGGCATGGAGAGGATGTAAGGGGCTTTGATTTTGCAACCGTTGACACCATATCCACCATTGCACTGGGAGCAGCGACCAGGCCCTGGGGCCAGGCTGCCAGTCTGTTAGCAAGTAGGAGTCATAGGCAAAGACACTCCGTAGGCATAGTTATCCCAGTGGGGTGGCTTCTAGGCAGAGAGAGCATCTTCTGAATCTTATGTGATAATTCAGAGAAATTAAAAAATGAAATTCATTCTCAATCCCGCATACAAATACACAAGCTGTTACAAATTTTGCTGATTTCCTTCAGGCCAAGTGCAGGGATCCTTTTCGTGAATTGTAGGCAAACTCTTCTGCTATTTCCCTCGGTACAAATTTTCTGTCACTGCCTTAACAGCCTCTGCTAAGGCCGTATTGTGGGAAACTTGTGGCTCTACAGCTCTTAATACTAGGCTCTGATAAAATTTCTCTACTAGAGACTTTTATCTTTTTAAAATTAATTAATTAATTTATTTATTTTTTGTGGTACGCGGGCCTCTCACTGTTGTGGCCTCTCCCATTGCGGAGCACAGGCTCCGGACGCGCAGGCTCGGTGGCCATGGTTCACAGGCCCAGCCGCTCCGCGGCATGTGGGATCTTCCCGGACCGGGGCACGAACCCGTGTCCCTTGCATCGGCAGGTGGACTCTCAACCACTGCGCCACCAGGGAAGCCCTATCCTGTGGTTTTTAAGTATCCCTGCACACTCTGCCTGTCTCTAGAGTATTAAGTCCAGTTGCGCTGTTGTCACCTCTTTGTTTATTGAGATTATTATTTACTTGCATTAAAATGTACCAATTTCAAAGGTACAGTTTGATTAATTTTGGTAATTGTATACCAGGTGTAACCACCACCACGACCCAGATATAGCAAAGTTACTTAACTTTTAAAAGTTTTCCATCCCAATTTGCCCCAATTCAGTTTTGAGACACTTTATTGAGTTTTACTGCTTTCTCTAACATCGACTCTCCGGGTGATTTAGGAAAGTCACTTTACCTCTCTGGATGTGTTTTTGCTTTTATAACATGAAAAATGCCAGAACAGATATGTTACCAAGGGCCCTTGCAATACTTTCAGAAAATGAGGGGGTAGGGTAAGGGCGGGAATCTCAGCCTTGCGTCCTCATTCTTCACACAGCACACGCATGTGGCAGATCCTAGTGGGAAAAGCCTGTGGTCGCATCAGAGAGAATTAGGTTTCCATCTCCTCTCTTGCTAGTGTGTGTGTAACCTTTTGTAAGCATCAGCTTTCTCATCTCCAATATCAGGCTTATTAACGAGGCCTATTTGTTTACTGTTGTGAGGATGAATTGAGATGCACCGGCAGCCTTAAATGTTAGTTGGTATTTGTATTATGGCATAATAGAAAGGCACTGCATTCAACCATCTCAGTTACTACACGTTTATGCAGGCTAATTCTCACAGCCAAAACAGACGCACAAAGTACACCCACCCATTTACCCACCTGGGGAAGCCCGAAGCCTCCCTTGCCTGCCTGCCTGCCTTACGGGGCTCAGAGAAAAGCTGCGCATGCGTGCGCGTGCTTCCAAAGCGCCTCGCTAGGGGGCGGAATGGGAAACAGGAGGTTCTAACGCCTGTCGTACAAGCGCGACGTAAAGCGGGTCTGCTTTATGGCACCCTGCTTCCGCCGTAAAGCGCCGTTGGCAATCCCGCGTGAGTTGGTTGAGGAGACGACTGCCAGGTGAAAAACGCGATTCTTGGAGGTTGGCTGACTTGACGTCTTCCCCATGGGCAAACGCGGGAGCCGGAGCCGGAGCCGGAGCCAGAGCCAGCTGCTCAACTCCCTAACTAAAAGGCAGAAGAAGCATCTAAGGGATTTCGGCGAGGAGCATCCCTTTTATGACAGGTATGGAGAGGCGAGGCTGGGACCGGCGCTACCGGCGTCCTTTCCCGGTGGGAGCCCGCGTGTCCCCGCGTTTGGTCCGCCGGTGCCCCGGGGGTAGTGACAGGGCAGCTCCCGCCGCGTGCCACGCTGCCCCGGCGCCGGCCTAGCTCGCCCGGGGATCCTGGCGGCTTCCCGCCTGAGGTGGGGTTCTTCGCCGGTCTTCCTACCCTTTGTTGAGCCTGTAGTTTTATGCTAGACGGCACGCCTCCTGTGTGGCGACTGGGCAGAGATTTTATAAGCTTGTGTTCGTTTTCTATGTTTTTAAAGAATTGCTTGGGGGCTTCCCTGGTGGCGCAGTGGTTAAGAATCCGCCTGCCAAGGGAGGGGACAGGGGTTCCAGCCCTGGTCCGGGAAGATCCCACATGCCGCGGTGCAAGTAAGCCCGTGCGCCACAACTATTGAGCCTGCACTCTAGAGCCAGCGAGCCACAACTACTGAGCCAGGGTGGTGCAACTACTGATGCCCGCGAGCCTAGAGCCCCTGCTCCGCAACAAGAGAAGCCACCTGTCGCCGCAACTAGAGAAAGCCCGGGCGCAGCAACGAAGACCCATAGCAGGCCAAAATAAATAAATTAAAGAAGTTAAAAAAAATAAAAAAAGAATTGCTTGGGACCCTCGACATCACCTATCTATTCAATGACCATGAGGAAACTAATGTTTGGGTAGTTGTGGGTTCCTCTCTAAGTGTCCAGACTCTCAGTTATGATCTTAGTGCTCATCCCACCCCTTTGGGCTGCTTTATCAACAGTTAGAGGGATAGTCTACTTAAGAAATTTGCTAGAAAAGGTGAACCACGAGGGCTTTTTTTTTTTTTTTTTTTTTTTTTTTGTGGCTGTATGTGGGCCTCTCACTGTTGTGGCCTCTCCCCTTGTGGAGCACAGGCTCCGGACGCCAGGCTCAGCGGCCATGGCTCACGGGCCCAGCCGCTCCACAGCATGTGGGATCTTCCCGAACCGGGGCACGAACCCGTGTCCCCTGCATCGGCAGGCGGACTCTCAACCACTGCGCCACCAGGGAAGCCCCACGAGGGCTTTTATTTGCCAAAATTTCCCATCTTTTGGATGAGAGCCTGTTACTGTGTGACTGTAGTATTTGTCATGTGGTCTTGTTAGACTTTTTCATTCGTCTCTTATTTATTTGGCATATCCTTCCAAAACCTGTCCAAATGCATATGGAGTTTTTACTTGACAATAGATATAATGTATTTATAACGGTATAGTCTGCCATGTTCATTTAAAGTTGTATCATTAGACTTTTCCTAATTGCTACCTACTGTAGTTAAAGTTTAACATTGCCTGTTTCTTCTCAGGGTTTCCAGAAAGGAAGCAAAACCACAGACTTGTCAACTGGTAATGCTTTATACCTTCTTTATGATAGTAGATTCTGGACTGTTACTTTTAAGATTATATATGGTAATAAAGTTTGGCTACATTTCCACTCTCTTTGATTTTAGATGTAAGCTATACTTTAGTAATATTGCTTAGTTTTAAGTGCAGATGTCTGTTAAAATGCCATTGTGATAACTAATATAGTATAGAGTATGAAACTGTCCTGAGAGATTAGCCTGTTAGAACCTGTTAAGGAGGCTTACCAGAGGGCTCTTGGTGAATCCTAAGAGGGAATGTCATGTTTGCTTAACATAAAATAGAGTGCAAAATCATCAAAGGTCTTATTTCATTACCACAGACTCAGAAATAAAGTACACTTTTTTGTTGTAAGTTTTCCTGTTGCTCCTTTAAAGGTGCCAAATGTCTGACACATAGGTTAGATCGCCTTATAACCTAAAGCTCCGTGTGTTTAGTTTGCTGTCTTCCCATGTGGAACATGAGCAGTTCAAAGAAGAGGAAGCGCTTCTAGAATCATAGCTAGATTAGCTGTTTGAAACAAATTTGGTGCTCGGTCTGGTTGAATAGATAGGACTGCATATTTGCAGAAAAGCTAGTTTTTATCTAGAAAAGTCTGAACTTGGTTCCACTGTGGACCTGATGATAGTCGTGGGGTAGCAACAAGAACAGTATAATTTTTGTTTTTAAAATCCCCATTTTCCTTTTAGTCAGAGAGTTTATAGATACTTCAAGTTCTGAAAGTGAAGCATAGAGTGAACCAGAACAAGTTTCTGGTTACAACAGACTACTTGCCACATTAAAGGATGTCTCCAAGGAAGATGAGGAGGAGGAAGAGGAAGAAGACAGTGTTCTAGATGAGACAGAAATGAATCTTGAAGATGGCGAGAGTGACGTCATTGTGGAGGAAGAGCTGGCAGTGGAGTCCACTGACATGCAGAAGAGTGAGTGTCTCTGATGTGGGTTTATCATCTTTGCAGGGACCACAGACAGATTGCCCCAGGGGCAGGGTGCCTTGTACCACAGAGCTGGGTGAAAGCACATGGATTCAAAGCAGAGATTCTTAACATTGTTGGGCTCTGTGATATCTTCAAGAATCTGATGAAAACACAGGACCCTGTGGCCATAAAAATGCAGAAATGACATTTTTGCTTATGATTTCCAGGATTTCATCAATCCTACTTCAAATTCCCCTGATTGAGAGGAAAGGGAACATAATTCTGTTTTTGTAATGGTCTCAATTTATGAAAGAGATGATTGTTCCTGCCTTAGAGGAACCAAGTTTAATGGAAGATAGACATAAAATACACAAAACTTTTCAAGCATCCAATCTGAATGGAACCGATAAATATAAGGTGTTAAAGAGATGCAAAGTGGTCACATGCTGCCAGGGTGAATGAGGGGAGGCTTCAGAGAAGAGCTGGGACTGAAAGCTGAAAGGAACTCTGTCTCACTCAGACATCTAGGTGACTATTTTTTTTTTTAATTATTATTAATTAATTTATTTTTGGCTGCATTGTGTCTTTGTTGCAGTGCGCCGGCTTCTCACTGTGGTGGCTTCTCTTGTTGTGGAGCATGGGCTCTAGGCACGTGGGCTTCGGTAGTTGTGGCACACGGGCTCAGTAGTTGTGGCTCACGGGCTCTAGAGCACAGGCTCTGTAGTTGTGGCGCACGGGCATAGTTGCTCGGCGGCATGTGGGATCTTCCCAGACTAGGGCTTGAAACCACGTCCCCTGCATTAGCAGGCGAATTCTTAACCACTGTGCCACCAGGGAAGTCCCCATAGGTGACTTTTTAATTTAACTTTAAAATCAACTTTATTGAAGTATGAATTACATTCAACGAGGTGTACCCGTTTTAAGCATGTAATTTGATAAGTCTTGACAAATGTGTATATCTCTATTGTCGTCGCCAAAGTCAAGATACAGAACACTTCCAATACCTGCAAAAAGTTCCTTCTTGTCCTTTTGCAGTCAGTTTCCCAGGCCTGGCATCAGGCAACCACTGACATGCTTTCTTTCACTATGTATTAGTGTTTCCTATTCTAGAAATTCATATGAATGGAAGCATACAACAAGTACCCTTTTGCACGTGGCTTCTTTGGCTCCTCATGTTGTTGTGACTCATCCGTGTAGCTCATATTAGTAATTCATTTCTTTTTATTACTGGAATAGTAGTCCATTGTCTGAATATATCTGGGTAACTTTTTATATTCTATTATCTTAATGCCTCCTTGCCTTACTGTATTTTTTTCTATACTTTGAGGTGTCACACACCATTCTTAGTATTTTCATTCATCACTTGGACTCGGATAAAAAAATCGTCGCCTCAGACTTAGGGATTGTTTTAATTTTGTTGGTTTTCCAGTTTTCTTTCATGTTTTAGGTTTTTAAAAATGAAAAGTTTGGCTTTTTAAATTATAAAAGTAATATATATTTACTGTAAAAATTTAAGAGGGTAATATAGTTAACGTATATCTCCTCCACCGTGGGATGAACACCTTTAACATTTTATAGAACCTTCCAGACTACTTTTTTATGGATATATGAGTGAATATATGTTTGTGTGTATGTGCATAATGGCCTCATACATTTCTGTAAGTTACTTTTTTCTTTAATAATATAACGTGTGTAACTGTGGGTTACTGCCGCTAGAACCCTGGTGTCCAAACTCCCAGGCCAAATCTCCTTCTACTACATTACACTACCATGGGGAGGTTTAAAAAAGAAAGGGCAAGTATGAAGGGTGATTTTTCCATAAATTAAATCAACTTGAAAAGGCGCATTTGGAGAGTCAGAGAGTACTGATATTGTTAGAAAGAAGAAAGGTTTAAAAGCTGGTTAAATCTCATTCAAAAAAAAATCCATATGTACCACATTGTAAAAAAGAGAAGGAAGACGGCGTTCATGATTACTGGGCTGGCAGGGTAGGGGACAGTTGCATGCTGGGGGTGGCTCTCGTACTGGCTCTTCCACTCTTCACACTTGTGCTCGGCCAGGGCCAGGGACCTCTGAGGGAGATCAGAGGAGAGGGTGGTGCCTTGGGGGTTCCAGGGGGTTGTGCAGCTGGCTCCCTTGCCACCCAGACTGCCCCAGGGTTCCCAGCCCCAAGGATTATGGAGCATCCCCACACCTGTTTGCTCTGCAGTTGCTGTTGTGCACGCATTTTCTCCTCCAGCACTTTCTGCAGTGTCTCCTTGGCCTTCTGCTCATAGCTGTTTTTCTGGTCTTCCATCCGTAATAGCAACTTATTCATTCCCCAAGAAGTGTATATCTGTAAATTTGAGGCAATTCAACAAATACACATTGACCAACTGTGTGCTAAAGCCTGAGCAGGGATACAGAAATGAAAAGAAATTGGTCCTTGCCCACAGGGCAGAGATGTCAGTAATCTGGTGGACCTTCTTCCAGGCTGGAGGCAGGCAGGGAGAGTCCCTCAGGTGATGTGAGAGGTGAGTGGGGATAAAAAACTGCCCTGGGCATGCTGGGCCTTCTCCCCTAGGCCTTCCACAGGCATTTGAACTCCGACATTTCCAAAGGGAAATCATCTTTCTAAACCTGCTCCTATCTCAGTGGCCAGCATCACCCCCCACCCAGTCTCCCAAACCCTAAACCAGGGAATCATCCTTGATTTCTCTCTCACCTTCTTCAAGGACTCAGTTCCTCATCAAGCTCTGTCAACTCAGCGTCTTTAACGGCTCCTTCGTTACCTGTATCCTCTATCCCTACCGCCACCTCCTTAGTTCAGACCCTAGTGACACTATTATATGGATTATATAGAGACTATGTATTATCTTCATGCCTTGCCTCCCTTCAAACCCTTTTCAGTCCTGCAGCTAGAGGGTTCTTTCTAAAACTTAAATCTGATCCCATCACAACCTGCTTAAATCTCTCAGTGGTTCTCGGTGTTCTAAGAATCAGGTCCAAACTCCTTGGCATGGTTCCTACTTACAAGCCCAGACTTGCATCTCATGCTGCCTCCACGCAAGCTGAACTGCTTGTAGGTCCCCTAAGCACTGTGCTTTTCAGCCTCTGCCTTTGCCCATAAAGCTTCTTCTGCTTAGAGTATCTTGACCCACGCTTCTCACCTGGTTAATTTCTACCCATGTTCAAGATTCAGCCCTAGAATCATAAATTCTGATAAACTTGGCCAACCATACCTACCCCCCGACTCTTTATGGATTAGGCAGTTTTACTGGTGTTCACATAGTATCTATATTTCTGATCTATTGACTCATCTGTCTCCTTTAAGGGATTGTAAACTCCTTTGAGGCAGGGAGCATTTTTATTTTTGTATTTTTTTTGTATTTTATTTATTTATTTATTTATTTATTTATTTTTTATTAGTTTCTGCTTTATAACAAAGTGAATCAGTTATACATATACATCTGTTCCCACATCCCTTCCCTCATGCATCTCCCTCCCTCCCACCCTCCCCATCCCACCCCTCCAGGCGGTCACAAAGCACCGAGCTGATCTCCCTGTGCTCTGTGGCTGCTTCCCACTATCTATCTACCTTACGTTTGGTAGTGTATATATGTCCATGCCTCTCTTTCGCTTTGTCACAGCTTACCCTTCCCCTCCCCATATCCTCAAGTCCATTCTCAAGTAGGTCTGTGTCTTTATTCCCGTTTTACCCCTAGGTTCTTCATGACATTTTTATTTTTTTTTAATTCCGTATATATGTGTTAGCATACGGTATTTGTCTTTGTCTTTCTGACTTACTTCACACTGTATGACAGACTCTAGGTCTATCCACCTCATTAAAAATAGCTCAGTTTCGTTTCTTTTTATGGCTGAGTAATATTCTGTTGTATATATGTGCCACATCTTCTTTATCCATTCATCCGATGATGGACACTTAGGTTGTTTCCATCTGCGGGCTATTGTGAATAGAGCTGCAATGAACATTTTGGTACATGTCTCTTTTTGAATTATGGTTTTCTCAGGGTATATGCCTAGTAGTGGGATTGCTGGGTCATATGGTAGTTCTATTTTTAGTTTTTTAAGGAACCTCCATACTGTTCTCCATAGTGGCTGTACCAATTCACATTCCCACCAGCAGTGCAAGAGTGTTCCCTTTTCTCCACACCCTCTCCAGCATTTATTGTTTCTAGATTTCTTGATGATGGCCATTCTGACTGGTGTGAGATGATATCTCATTGTAGTTTTGATTTGCATTTCTCTAATGATTAATGATGTTGAGCATTCTTTCATGTGTTCGTTGGCAGTCTGTATATCTTCTTTGGAGAAATGCCTATTTAAGTCTTCTGCCCATTTTTGGATTGGGTTGTTTGTTTTTTTGCTATTGAGCTGCATGAGCTGTTTATAAATTTTGGAGATTAATCCTTTGTCAGTTGCTTCATTTGCAAATATTTTCTCCCATTCTGAGGGTTGTCTTTTGGTCTTGTTTATGGTTTCCTTTGCTGTGCAAAAGATTTGAAGTTTCATTAGGTCCCTTTTGTTTATCTTTGTTTTTATTTCCATTTCTCTAGGAGGTGGGTCCAAAAGGATCTTGCTCTGATTTATGTCATAGAGTGTTCTGCCTATGTTTTCCTCTAAGAGTTTGATAGTTTCTGGCCTTATATTTAGGTCTTTAATCCATTTTGAGCTTATTTTTGTGTATGGTGTTAGGGAATGATCTAATCTCATACTTCTACATGTCCCTGTCCAGTTTTCCCAGCACCACTTATTGAAGAGGCTTTCCTTTCTCCACTGTACATTCCTGCCTCCTTTATCAAAAATAAGTTGAGCATATGTGCGTGGGTTTACCTCTGGGCTTTCTATCCTGTTCCATTGATCTATCTTTCTGTTTTTGTGCCAGTACCACACTGTCTTGATTACTGTAGCTTTGTAGTATAGTCTGAAGAGGGAGCATTTTTAAAAAAATAAAATTATTTTTGTAGGCTTGGGGATCTGAATAATATTCAGTAAAGTCAAGTTTTAAAAATTAATACATTTGTATTTTTAGAATTTCTCCTGGCTTCAAGGTCAAAAAGAAAAAGACACAAGAGCAGCTTTGCAAATTCCCTGGGGGTCTTGCCTTTCCAGTGCTTTTCATTTTTACGCCGTGTGATTTTTGGGAAAGCAGGAGCCTCTTACTGTCGCTTCTGGGTTACCCAACTGGGTAAGAGATAGTCTAGATAATGCAGATTTAGAGTTCAATATCAAATCATTTCCATTTAGCTTTGGAGTCATCTGAAAATTTGGATTTAAAGGTTGAGTGGGTCTTATGTTCTTGGAATTGTCATTAGAAACCAGATACAGGAGTTACTGGTTGAGATCATACATGGTTATGTCCAGGTTATTGGACTTAACCATGCTGGTCACTGACCAGCTTTATCCCCCTTTGAAAACGAGTAGACTGGCATTCTGGATTATATGTCAGTCTCTTACGAGCTTGGTTGGCATTACTGAAAAAATAAAAGTTGTGGATCCACAAACACATAGACTCTATAGGCTATGTTCCGCTGCAGAATTCTAACTACATGGCCACCTTATCTTCCTAACATCAAGTGGGAGCAGTCTGGCCGGTCCATCTCGTTCTCTTGATCTTGAGTCCTCTGCAAAAGACATCCCCCTTTTCTGCACCAGCACATACGTCACAGCCCTGAAGAAAGTGTAGACATCTGAGATACGTTAACAGTGGGGGAGGGCTGATATCCCGTGAACAGACACATAAATGCCTGTTAGACCTGGAAATTGAAAACCAGAGAGGCGGGGCCACACTGGTTTTGGCCCAGGCCACCAGCCACTGGTGTTCCCAGCAAAATGTTCCCAGTGTGGGAGTTTGAGGAAGCAGGGAAAGGCAGGTGGTATGAGTTTATTAGGACTTGAGGCCCTCAGCCTCGCACTGAGGCCAGCTGAACCCCCAGAGCGTGCTTCCTGCCCTCCTATGGGCTGCTACTCCTAAAGGTACTTGGTTTCAACAGTTATTTGTGCATCAGATTAAAGACTGAAGGGAGAGGGAACAGCAAGCCTAAATTCTTCATATCATACGCCACCTCCCTTTCTCTTCTTATTATATAAGCAATTCATGTGAAAAACAAATAAGGCAAGCAAAACAAAACAAAATTACCTGAAGTCTTGCTATCCAAAAGTTACCATTAGTATTTTGGTGTATACTTGTTCCAGATTTTTCTTTATTTTCAACCCTTCATTAAGGCCATTGTAGTCTTGAGAGATGATGCTGGCACAAGCACTTGAGATGAGGCTCCTCTTTTTAAAATACTGTATTTGCATTTGGCTTAGTTTCTCTCAGGCCCTGCCTTGCCTGGTCCCCAACATGGTGTTTTCTGCTGCAGTCTCTGTAAATTGGAGTTGGGGTGATGGGGCGGTCAGGCAGGGCTGTGTGTATCTGTGTCTGTACGAGGGAGGGCGGGCACACTTTCCAGTGTTTCTGGGCAACAAGCAGGCACTCACTGCAGTTTCCTATCCCTCAGGCCTGGGCTGTGGAGACAGGGGAAGTACCAGGAAGGGGTGGACGACCCCGACCCAGCTAAATGGAAGGCCCAGCTCCGCTGTGCGCTCAACAAGAGCAGGGAATTCAACCTGATGTACGACGGCACCAAGGAGGTGCCCATGAACCCAGTGAAGATATATCAAGTGTGTGACATCTCCCAGCCCCAGGGCTCTATCATTAACCCAGGTGAGGCCCCAGCTGCTGGGGAGAAGGTGGACAGTGTGCCAGGTTCCGGGCTGGACCCTAAAAGCGATAGTCGACTTGAAAGTCGCCTCGCTTACAAAGTTGAAGACTGGTAAATAAAGCAAGAAATGCTGTCCCTAGAAAGAACCCAGAGAACAAAAGATATAAACTCAGCACAGTCTTCCTGCCCACCCAGTGGAACAGTAAAGCATTAGAAAGAAGAGGGGGTATTGAGTTCTATAAAAAATAACTTCTCTTGGGACTCAACACTGAGAAGAGAGGCCAGGTAGTTTAGAAGAAGGAGGGCTTAAAACTTAGAAGGTCTGAGTTATAAACCTCGGTCTTTCCATTTCACTACTTGTGGGACATTGAATCAAGTCATTCAACGTTTTGAGCCTCAGCTTCTTCCACTATAAAATCTGGGTTCTCATCTTTCCTGCGTATTTCAAAGGCTGTTGTAAGAATCAATTGCCATGACATTATGAAGGCTATTAAGTTCTCTTTATAAATGATGGGTAAGTGATCATTTAATTTGTATGGTATTTTTCCTAGGAGAATACCACCTGATCCCTATATTTACTCAATGTTTAGCCAGTTCCGACTAAGAGCCAGATAATTTAGACTTGACCTCCAGTGAATCTAGTGAGGCTCTGCCATGAGGGAAGGGTCTGTCTTCACAGTAAGCTTACAAAGGAGAGAAGCCGTGCTCCTTGGGTCCTTAGAAGGGATGCGAATGTGTAGAAAGGGGTTTAGAGTAGGAATTAAAAGGTTTCTAGGAGAGGGGAGTAGGGTCTGCAGCTCCTGGATAGGGGAGGGGATGAGAGCTTGCACTGGGGCTCCGTAGGAGGAGCTGGGAGTGGGGTGAACACCCTTGGTTCCCACTCTTTGGCATTGAGGGTGCACACTGAACCCAAGGAACCTCTGTGCTGGCAGTGCCTAGCTTGAACAGTGGGTCAGCTGCAGGGATGACAGTGCAACGTGAGCGCCTCACTTTTGACCTTTGTGTGTGTGTGTGTGTGTGTGTTTCTCGGGTAGGATCCACTGGATCTGCTCCTTGGGATGAGAAAGATAATGGTGTGGATGAAGAAGATGAGGAAGATGAGCTGGACCAGTCACAGCACCACGTTCCCATCCAGGACACCTTCCCCTTCCTGAACATCAATGGTGAGTGGGGTTGGGGGTGGGACAGAGGCATGGAGAGGATGTAAGGGGCTTTGATTTTGCAACCGTTGACACCATATCCACCATTGCACTGGGAGCAGCGACCAGGCCCTGGGGCCAGGCTGCCAGTCTGTTAGCAAGTAGGAGTCATAGGCAAAGGCACTCCGTAGGCATAGTTATCCCAGTGGGGTGGCTTCTAGGCAGAGAGAGCATCTTCTGAATCTTATGTGATAATTCAGAGAAATTAAAAAATGAAATTCATTCTCAATCCCGCATACAAATACACAAGCTGTTACAAATTTTGCTGATTTCCTTCAGGCCAAGTGCAGGGATCCTTTTCGTGAATTGTAGGCAAACTCTTCTGCTATTTCCCTCGGTACAAATTTTCTGTCACTGCCTTAACAGCCTCTGCTAAGGCCGTATTGTGGGAAACTTGTGGCTCTACAGCTCTTAATACTAGGCTCTGATAAAATTTCTCTACTAGAGACTTTTATCTTTTTAAAATTAATTAATTAATTAATTTATTTTTTGTGGTACGCGGGCCTCTCACTGTTGTGGCCTCTCCCATTGCGGAGCACAGGCTCCGGACGCGCAGGCTCGGTGGCCATGGTTCACAGGCCCAGCCGCTCCGCGGCATGTGGGATCTTCCCGGACCGGGGCACGAACCCGTGTCCCTTGCATCGGCAGGTGGACTCTCAACCACTGCGCCACCAGGGAAGCCCTATCCTGTGGTTTTTAAGTATCCCTGCACACTCTGCCTGTCTCTAGAGTATTAAGTCCAGTTGCGCTGTTGTCACCTCTTTGTTTATTGAGATTATTATTTACTTGCATTAAAATGTACCAATTTCAAAGGTACAGTTTGATTAATTTTGGTAATTGTATACCAGGTGTAACCACCACCACGACCCAGATATAGCAAAGTTACTTAACTTTTAAAAGTTTTCCATCCCAATTTGCCCCAATTCAGTTTTGAGACACTTTATTGAGTTTTACTGCTTTCTCTAACATCGACTCTCCGGGTGATTTAGGAAAGTCACTTTACCTCTCTGGATGTGTTTTTGCTTTTATAACATGAAAAATGCCAGAACAGATATGTTACCAAGGGCCCTTGCAATACTTTCAGAAAATGAGGGGGTAGGGTAAGGGCGGGAATCTCAGCCTTGCGTCCTCATTCTTCACACAGCACACGCATGTGGCAGATCCTAGTGGGAAAAGCCTGTGGTCGCATCAGAGAGAATTAGGTTTCCATCTCCTCTCTTGCTAGTGTGTGTGTAACCTTTTGTAAGCATCAGCTTTCTCATCTCCAATATCAGGCTTATTAACGAGGCCTATTTGTTTACTGTTGTGAGGATGAATTGAGATGCACCGGCAGCCTTAAATGTTAGTTGGTATTTGTATTATGGCATAATAGAAAGGCACTGCATTCAACCATCTCAGTTACTACACGTTTATGCAGGCTAATTCTCACAGCCAAAACAGACGCACAAAGTACACCCACCCATTTACCCACCTGGGGAAGCCCGAAGCCTCCCTTGCCTGCCTGCCTGCCTTACGGGGCTCAGAGAAAAGCTGCGCATGCGTGCGCGTGCTTCCAAAGCGCCTCGCTAGGGGGCGGAATGGGAAACAGGAGGTTCTAACGCCTGTCGTACAAGCGCGACGTAAAGCGGGTCTGCTTTATGGCACCCTGCTTCCGCCGTAAAGCGCCGTTGGCAATCCCGCGTGAGTTGGTTGAGGAGACGACTGCCAGGTGAAAAACGCGATTCTTGGAGGTTGGCTGACTTGACGTCTTCCCCATGGGCAAACGCGGGAGCCGGAGCCGGAGCCGGAGCCAGAGCCAGCTGCTCAACTCCCTAACTAAAAGGCAGAAGAAGCATCTAAGGGATTTCGGCGAGGAGCATCCCTTCTATGACAGGTATGGAGAGGCGAGGCTGGGACCGGCGCTACCGGCGTCCTTTCCCGGTGGGAGCCCGCGTGTCCCCGCGTTTGGTCCGCCGGTGCCCCGGGGGTAGTGACAGGGCAGCTCCCGCCGCGTGCCACGCTGCCCCGGCGCCGGCCTAGCTCGCCCGGGGATCCTGGCGGCTTCCCGCCTGAGGTGGGGTTCTTCGCCGGTCTTCCTACCCTTTGTTGAGCCTGTAGTTTTATGCTAGACGGCACGCCTCCTGTGTGGCGACTGGGCAGAGGTTTTATAAGCTTGTGTTCGTTTTCTATGTTTTTAAAGAATTGCTTGGGGGCTTCCCTGGTGGCGCAGTGGTTAAGAATCCGCCTGCCAAGGGAGGGGACAGGGGTTCGAGCCCTGGTCCGGGAAGATCCCACATGCCGCGGTGCAAGTAAGCCCGTGCGCCACAACTATTGAGCCTGCACTCTAGAGCCAGCGAGCCACAACTACTGAGCCAGGGTGGTGCAACTACTGATGCCCGCGAGCCTAGAGCCCCTGCTCCGCAACAAGAGAAGCCACCTGTCGCCGCAACTAGAGAAAGCCCGGGCGCAGCAACGAAGACCCATAGCAGGCCAAAATAAATAAATTAAAGAAGTTAAAAAAAATAAAAAAAGAATTGCTTGGGACCCTCGACATCACCTATCTATTCAATGACCATGAGGAAACTAATGTTTGGGTAGTTGTGGGTTCCTCTCTAAGTGTCCAGACTCTCAGTTATGATCTTAGTGCTCATCCCACCCCTTTGGGCTGCTTTATCAACAGTTAGAGGGATAGTCTACTTAAGAAATTTGCTAGAAAAGGTGAACCACGAGGGCTTTTTTTTTTTTTTTTTTTTTTTTTTTGTGGCTGTATGTGGGCCTCTCACTGTTGTGGCCTCTCCCCTTGTGGAGCACAGGCTCCGGACGCCAGGCTCAGCGGCCATGGCTCACGGGCCCAGCCGCTCCACAGCATGTGGGATCTTCCCGAACCGGGGCACGAACCCGTGTCCCCTGCATCGGCAGGCGGACTCTCAACCACTGCGCCACCAGGGAAGCCCCACGAGGGCTTTTATTTGCCAAAATTTCCCATCTTTTGGATGAGAGCCTGTTACTGTGTGACTGTAGTATTTGTCATGTGGTCTTGTTAGACTTTTTCATTCGTCTCTTATTTATTTGGCATATCCTTCCAAAACCTGTCCAAATGCATATGGAGTTTTTACTTGACAATAGATATAATGTATTTATAACGGTATAGTCTGCCATGTTCATTTAAAGTTGTATCATTAGACTTTTCCTAATTGCTACCTACTGTAGTTAAAGTTTAACATTGCCTGTTTCTTCTCAGGGTTTCCAGAAAGGAAGCAAAACCACAGACTTGTCAACTGGTAATGCTTTATACCTTCTTTATGATAGTAGATTCTGGACTGTTACTTTTAAGATTATATATGGTAATAAAGTTTGGCTACATTTCCACTCTCTTTGATTTTAGATGTAAGCTATACTTTAGTAATATTGCTTAGTTTTAAGTGCAGATGTCTGTTAAAATGCCATTGTGATAACTAATATAGTATAGAGTATGAAACTGTCCTGAGAGATTAGCCTGTTAGAACCTGTTAAGGAGGCTTACCAGAGGGCTCTTGGTGAATCCTAAGAGGGAATGTCATGTTTGCTTAACATAAAATAGAGTGCAAAATCATCAAAGGTCTTATTTCATTACCACAGACTCAGAAATAAAGTACACTTTTTTGTTGTAAGTTTTCCTGTTGCTCCTTTAAAGGTGCCAAATGTCTGACACATAGGTTAGATCGCCTTATAACCTAAAGCTCCGTGTGTTTAGTTTGCTGTATTCCCATGTGGAACATGAGCAGTTCAAAGAAGAGGAAGCGCTTCTAGAATCATAGCTAGATTAGCTGTTTGAAACAAATTTGGTGCTAGGTCTGGTTGAATAGATAGGACTGCATATTTGCAGAAAAGCTAGTTTTTATCTAGAAAAGTCTGAACTTGGTTCCACTGTGGACCTGATGATAGTCGTGGGGTAGCAACAAGAACAGTATAATTTTTGTTTTTAAAATCCCCATTTTCCTTTTAGTCAGAGAGTTTATAGATACTTCAAGTTCTGAAAGTGAAGCATAGAGTGAACCAGAACAAGTTTCTGGTTACAACAGACTACTTGCCACATTAAAGGATGTCTCCAAGGAAGATGAGGAGGAGGAAGAGGAAGAAGACAGTGTTCTAGATGAGACAGAAATGAATCTTGAAGATGGCGAGAGTGACGTCATTGTGGAGGAAGAGCTGGCAGTGGAGTCCACTGACATGCAGAAGAGTGAGTGTCTCTGATGTGGGTTTATCATCTTTGCAGGGACCACAGACAGATTGCCCCAGGGGCAGGGTGCCTTGTACCACAGAGCTGGGTGAAAGCACATGGATTCAAAGCAGAGATTCTTAACATTGTTGGGCTCTGTGATATCTTCAAGAATCTGATGAAAACACAGGACCCTGTGGCCATAAAAATGCAGAAATGACATTTTTGCTTATGATTTCCAGGATTTCATCAATCCTACTTCAAATTCCCCTGATTGAGAGGAAAGGGAACATAATTCTGTTTTTGTAATGGTCTCAATTTATGAAAGAGATGATTGTTCCTGCCTTAGAGGAACCAAGTTTAATGGAAGATAGACATAAAATACACAAAACTTTTCAAGCATCCAATCTGAATGGAACCGATAAATATAAGGTGTTAAAGAGATGCAAAGTGGTCACATGCTGCCAGGGTGAATGAGGGGAGGCTTCAGAGAAGAGCTGGGACTGAAAGCTGAAAGGAACTCTGTCTCACTCAGACATCTAGGTGACTATTTTTTTTTTTAATTATTATTAATTAATTTATTTTTGGCTGCATTGTGTCTTTGTTGCAGTGCGCCGGCTTCTCACTGTGGTGGCTTCTCTTGTTGTGGAGCATGGGCTCTAGGCACGTGGGCTTCGGTAGTTGTGGCACACGGGCTCAGTAGTTGTGGCTCACGGGCTCTAGAGCACAGGCTCTGTAGTTGTGGCGCACGGGCATAGTTGCTCGGCGGCATGTGGGATCTTCCCAGACTAGGGCTTGAAACCACGTCCCCTGCATTAGCAGGCGAATTCTTAACCACTGTGCCACCAGGGAAGTCCCCATAGGTGACTTTTTAATTTAACTTTAAAATCAACTTTATTGAAGTATGAATTACATTCAACGAGGTGTACCCGTTTTAAGCATGTAATTTGATAAGTCTTGACAAATGTGTATATCTCTATTGTCGTCGCCAAAGTCAAGATACAGAACACTTCCAATACCTGCAAAAAGTTCCTTCTTGTCCTTTTGCAGTCAGTTTCCCAGGCCTGGCATCAGGCAACCACTGACATGCTTTCTTTCACTATGTATTAGTGTTTCCTATTCTAGAAATTCATATGAATGGAAGCATACAACAAGTACCCTTTTGCACGTGGCTTCTTTGGCTCCTCATGTTGTTGTGACTCATCCGTGTAGCTCATATTAGTAATTCATTTCTTTTTATTACTGGAATAGTAGTCCATTGTCTGAATATATCTGGGTAACTTTTTATATTCTATTATCTTAATGCCTCCTTGCCTTACTGTATTTTTTTCTATACTTTGAGGTGTCACACACCATTCTTAGTATTTTCATTCATCACTTGGACTCGGATAAAAAAATCGTCGCCTCAGACTTAGGGATTGTTTTAATTTTGTTGGTTTTCCAGTTTTCTTTCATGTTTTAGGTTTTTAAAAATGAAAAGTTTGGCTTTTTAAATTATAAAAGTAATATATATTTACTGTAAAAATTTAAGAGGGTAATATAGTTAACGTATATCTCCTCCACCGTGGGATGAACACCTTTAACATTTTATAGAACCTTCCAGACTACTTTTTTATGGATATATGAGTGAATATATGTTTGTGTGTATGTGCATAATGGCCTCATACATTTCTGTAAGTTACTTTTTTCTTTAATAATATAACGTGTGTAACTGTGGGTTACTGCCGCTAGAACCCTGGTGTCCAAACTCCCAGGCCAAATCTCCTTCTACTACATTACACTACCATGGGGAGGTTTAAAAAAGAAAGGGCAAGTATGAAGGGTGATTTTTCCATAAATTAAATCAACTTGAAAAGGCGCATTTGGAGAGTCAGAGAGTACTGATATTGTTAGAAAGAAGAAAGGTTTAAAAGCTGGTTAAATCTCATTCAAAAAAAAATCCATATGTACCACATTGTAAAAAAGAGAAGGAAGACGGCGTTCATGATTACTGGGCTGGCAGGGTAGGGGACAGTTGCATGCTGGGGGTGGCTCTCGTACTGGCTCTTCCACTCTTCACACTTGTGCTCGGCCAGGGCCAGGGACCTCTGAGGGAGATCAGAGGAGAGGGTGGTGCCTTGGGGGTTCCAGGGGGTTGTGCAGCTGGCTCCCTTGCCACCCAGACTGCCCCAGGGTTCCCAGCCCCAAGGATTATGGAGCATCCCCACACCTGTTTGCTCTGCAGTTGCTGTTGTGCACGCATTTTCTCCTCCAGCACTTTCTGCAGTGTCTCCTTGGCCTTCTGCTCATAGCTGTTTTTCTGGTCTTCCATCCGTAATAGCAACTTATTCATTCCCCAAGAAGTGTATATCTGTAAATTTGAGGCAATTCAACAAATACACATTGACCAACTGTGTGCTAAAGCCTGAGCAGGGATACAGAAATGAAAAGAAATTGGTCCTTGCCCACAGGGCAGAGATGTCAGTAATCTGGTGGACCTTCTTCCAGGCTGGAGGCAGGCAGGGAGAGTCCCTCAGGTGATGTGAGAGGTGAGTGGGGATAAAAAACTGCCCTGGGCATGCTGGGCCTTCTCCCCTAGGCCTTCCACAGGCATTTGAACTCCGACATTTCCAAAGGGAAATCATCTTTCTAAACCTGCTCCTATCTCAGTGGCCAGCATCACCCCCCACCCAGTCTCCCAAACCCTAAACCAGGGAATCATCCTTGATTTCTCTCTCACCTTCTTCAAGGACTCAGTTCCTCATCAAGCTCTGTCAACTCAGCGTCTTTAACGGCTCCTTCGTTACCTGTATCCTCTATCCCTACCGCCACCTCCTTAGTTCAGACCCTAGTGACACTATTATATGGATTATATAGAGACTATGTATTATCTTCATGCCTTGCCTCCCTTCAAACCCTTTTCAGTCCTGCAGCTAGAGGGTTCTTTCTAAAACTTAAATCTGATCCCATCACAACCTGCTTAAATCTCTCAGTGGTTCTCGGTGTTCTAAGAATCAGGTCCAAACTCCTTGGCATGGTTCCTACTTACAAGCCCAGACTTGCATCTCATGCTGCCTCCACGCAAGCTGAACTGCTTGTAGGTCCCCTAAGCACTGTGCTTTTCAGCCTCTGCCTTTGCCCATAAAGCTTCTTCTGCTTAGAGTATCTTGACCCACGCTTCTCACCTGGTTAATTTCTACCCATGTTCAAGATTCAGCCCTAGAATCATAAATTCTGATAAACTTGGCCAACCATACCTACCCCCCGACTCTTTATGGATTAGGCAGTTTTACTGGTGTTCACATAGTATCTATATTTCTGATCTATTGACTCATCTGTCTCCTTTAAGGGATTGTAAACTCCTTTGAGGCAGGGAGCATTTTTATTTTTGTATTTTTTTTGTATTTTATTTATTTATTTATTTATTTATTTATTTTTTATTAGTTTCTGCTTTATAACAAAGTGAATCAGTTATACATATACATCTGTTCCCACATCCCTTCCCTCATGCATCTCCCTCCCTCCCACCCTCCCCATCCCACCCCTCCAGGCGGTCACAAAGCACCGAGCTGATCTCCCTGTGCTCTGTGGCTGCTTCCCACTATCTATCTACCTTACGTTTGGTAGTGTATATATGTCCATGCCTCTCTTTCGCTTTGTCACAGCTTACCCTTCCCCTCCCCATATCCTCAAGTCCATTCTCAAGTAGGTCTGTGTCTTTATTCCCGTTTTACCCCTAGGTTCTTCATGACATTTTTATTTTTTTTTAATTCCGTATATATGTGTTAGCATACGGTATTTGTCTTTGTCTTTCTGACTTACTTCACACTGTATGACAGACTCTAGGTCTATCCACCTCATTAAAAATAGCTCAGTTTCGTTTCTTTTTATGGCTGAGTAATATTCTGTTGTATATATGTGCCACATCTTCTTTATCCATTCATCCGATGATGGACACTTAGGTTGTTTCCATCTGCGGGCTATTGTGAATAGAGCTGCAATGAACATTTTGGTACATGTCTCTTTTTGAATTATGGTTTTCTCAGGGTATATGCCTAGTAGTGGGATTGCTGGGTCATATGGTAGTTCTATTTTTAGTTTTTTAAGGAACCTCCATACTGTTCTCCATAGTGGCTGTACCAATTCACATTCCCACCAGCAGTGCAAGAGTGTTCCCTTTTCTCCACACCCTCTCCAGCATTTATTGTTTCTAGATTTCTTGATGATGGCCATTCTGACTGGTGTGAGATGATATCTCATTGTAGTTTTGATTTGCATTTCTCTAATGATTAATGATGTTGAGCATTCTTTCATGTGTTCGTTGGCAGTCTGTATATCTTCTTTGGAGAAATGCCTATTTAAGTCTTCTGCCCATTTTTGGATTGGGTTGTTTGTTTTTTTGCTATTGAGCTGCATGAGCTGTTTATAAATTTTGGAGATTAATCCTTTGTCAGTTGCTTCATTTGCAAATATTTTCTCCCATTCTGAGGGTTGTCTTTTGGTCTTGTTTATGGTTTCCTTTGCTGTGCAAAAGATTTGAAGTTTCATTAGGTCCCTTTTGTTTATCTTTGTTTTTATTTCCATTTCTCTAGGAGGTGGGTCCAAAAGGATCTTGCTCTGATTTATGTCATAGAGTGTTCTGCCTATGTTTTCCTCTAAGAGTTTGATAGTTTCTGGCCTTATATTTAGGTCTTTAATCCATTTTGAGCTTATTTTTGTGTATGGTGTTAGGGAATGATCTAATCTCATACTTCTACATGTCCCTGTCCAGTTTTCCCAGCACCACTTATTGAAGAGGCTTTCCTTTCTCCACTGTACATTCCTGCCTCCTTTATCAAAAATAAGTTGAGCATATGTGCGTGGGTTTACCTCTGGGCTTTCTATCCTGTTCCATTGATCTATCTTTCTGTTTTTGTGCCAGTACCACACTGTCTTGATTACTGTAGCTTTGTAGTATAGTCTGAAGAGGGAGCATTTTTAAAAAAATAAAATTATTTTTGTAGGCTTGGGGATCTGAATAATATTCAGTAAAGTCAAGTTTTAAAAATTAATACATTTGTATTTTTAGAATTTCTCCTGGCTTCAAGGTCAAAAAGAAAAAGACACAAGAGCAGCTTTGCAAATTCCCTGGGGGTCTTGCCTTTCCAGTGCTTTTCATTTTTACGCCGTGTGATTTTTGGGAAAGCAGGAGCCTCTTACTGTCGCTTCTGGGTTACCCAACTGGGTAAGAGATAGTCTAGATAATGCAGATTTAGAGTTCAATATCAAATCATTTCCATTTAGCTTTGGAGTCATCTGAAAATTTGGATTTAAAGGTCGAGTGGGTCTTATGTTCTTGGAATTGTCATTAGAAACCAGATACAGGAGTTACTGGTTGAGATCATACATGGTTATGTCCAGGTTATTGGACTTAACCATGCTGGTCACTGACCAGCTTTATCCCCCTTTGAAAACGAGTAGACTGGCATTCTGGATTATATGTCAGTCTCTTACGAGCTTGGTTGGCATTACTGAAAAAATAAAAGTTGTGGATCCACAAACACATAGACTCTATAGGCTATGTTCCGCTGCAGAATTCTAACTACATGGCCACCTTATCTTCCTAACATCAAGTGGGAGCAGTCTGGCCGGTCCATCTCGTTCTCTTGATCTTGAGTCCTCTGCAAAAGACATCCCCCTTTTCTGCACCAGCACATACGTCACAGCCCTGAAGAAAGTGTAGACATCTGAGATACGTTAACAGTGGGGGAGGGCTGATATCCCGTGAACAGACACATAAATGCCTGTTAGACCTGGAAATTGAAAACCAGAGAGGCGGGGCCACACTGGTTTTGGCCCAGGCCACCAGCCACTGGTGTTCCCAGCAAAATGTTCCCAGTGTGGGAGTTTGAGGAAGCAGGGAAAGGCAGGTGGTATGAGTTTATTAGGACTTGAGGCCCTCAGCCTCGCACTGAGGCCAGCTGAACCCCCAGAGCGTGCTTCCTGCCCTCCTATGGGCTGCTACTCCTAAAGGTACTTGGTTTCAACAGTTATTTGTGCATCAGATTAAAGACTGAAGGGAGAGGGAACAGCAAGCCTAAATTCTTCATATCATACGCCACCTCCCTTTCTCTTCTTATTATATAAGCAATTCATGTGAAAAACAAATAAGGCAAGCAAAACAAAACAAAATTACCTGAAGTCTTGCTATCCAAAAGTTACCATTAGTATTTTGGTGTATACTTGTTCCAGATTTTTCTTTATTTTCAACCCTTCATTAAGGCCATTGTAGTCTTGAGAGATGATGCTGGCACAAGCACTTGAGATGAGGCTCCTCTTTTTAAAATACTGTATTTGCATTTGGCTTAGTTTCTCTCAGGCCCTGCCTTGCCTGGTCCCCAACATGGTGTTTTCTGCTGCAGTCTCTGTAAATTGGAGTTGGGGTGATGGGGCGGTCAGGCAGGGCTGTGTGTATCTGTGTCTGTACGAGGGAGGGCGGGCACACTTTCCAGTGTTTCTGGGCAACAAGCAGGCACTCACTGCAGTTTCCTATCCCTCAGGCCTGGGCTGTGGAGACAGGGGAAGTACCAGGAAGGGGTGGACGACCCCGACCCAGCTAAATGGAAGGCCCAGCTCCGCTGTGCGCTCAACAAGAGCAGGGAATTCAACCTGATGTACGACGGCACCAAGGAGGTGCCCATGAACCCAGTGAAGATATATCAAGTGTGTGACATCTCCCAGCCCCAGGGCTCTATCATTAACCCAGGTGAGGCCCCAGCTGCTGGGGAGAAGGTGGACAGTGTGCCAGGTTCCGGGCTGGACCCTAAAAGCGATAGTCGACTTGAAAGTCGCCTCGCTTACAAAGTTGAAGACTGGTAAATAAAGCAAGAAATGCTGTCCCTAGAAAGAACCCAGAGAACAAAAGATATAAACTCAGCACAGTCTTCCTGCCCACCCAGTGGAACAGTAAAGCATTAGAAAGAAGAGGGGGTATTGAGTTCTATAAAAAATAACTTCTCTTGGGACTCAACACTGAGAAGAGAGGCCAGGTAGTTTAGAAGAAGGAGGGCTTAAAACTTAGAAGGTCTGAGTTATAAACCTCGGTCTTTCCATTTCACTACTTGTGGGACATTGAATCAAGTCATTCAACGTTTTGAGCCTCAGCTTCTTCCACTATAAAATCTGGGTTCTCATCTTTCCTGCGTATTTCAAAGGCTGTTGTAAGAATCAATTGCCATGACATTATGAAGGCTATTAAGTTCTCTTTATAAATGATGGGTAAGTGATCATTTAATTTGTATGGTATTTTTCCTAGGAGAATACCACCTGATCCCTATATTTACTCAATGTTTAGCCAGTTCCGACTAAGAGCCAGATAATTTAGACTTGACCTCCAGTGAATCTAGTGAGGCTCTGCCATGAGGGAAGGGTCTGTCTTCACAGTAAGCTTACAAAGGAGAGAAGCCGTGCTCCTTGGGTCCTTAGAAGGGATGCGAATGTGTAGAAAGGGGTTTAGAGTAGGAATTAAAAGGTTTCTAGGAGAGGGGAGTAGGGTCTGCAGCTCCTGGATAGGGGAGGGGATGAGAGCTTGCACTGGGGCTCCGTAGGAGGAGCTGGGAGTGGGGTGAACACCCTTGGTTCCCACTCTTTGGCATTGAGGGTGCACACTGAACCCAAGGAACCTCTGTGCTGGCAGTGCCTAGCTTGAACAGTGGGTCAGCTGCAGGGATGACAGTGCAACGTGAGCGCCTCACTTTTGACCTTTGTGTGTGTGTGTGTGTGTGTGTTTCTCGGGTAGGATCCACTGGATCTGCTCCTTGGGATGAGAAAGATAATGGTGTGGATGAAGAAGATGAGGAAGATGAGCTGGACCAGTCACAGCACCACGTTCCCATCCAGGACACCTTCCCCTTCCTGAACATCAATGGTGAGTGGGGTTGGGGGTGGGACAGAGGCATGGAGAGGATGTAAGGGGCTTTGATTTTGCAACCGTTGACACCATATCCACCATTGCACTGGGAGCAGCGACCAGGCCCTGGGGCCAGGCTGCCAGTCTGTTAGCAAGTAGGAGTCATAGGCAAAGGCACTCCGTAGGCATAGTTATCCCAGTGGGGTGGCTTCTAGGCAGAGAGAGCATCTTCTGAATCTTATGTGATAATTCAGAGAAATTAAAAAATGAAATTCATTCTCAATCCCGCATACAAATACACAAGCTGTTACAAATTTTGCTGATTTCCTTCAGGCCAAGTGCAGGGATCCTTTTCGTGAATTGTAGGCAAACTCTTCTGCTATTTCCCTCGGTACAAATTTTCTGTCACTGCCTTAACAGCCTCTGCTAAGGCCGTATTGTGGGAAACTTGTGGCTCTACAGCTCTTAATACTAGGCTCTGATAAAATTTCTCTACTAGAGACTTTTATCTTTTTAAAATTAATTAATTAATTAATTTATTTTTTGTGGTACGCGGGCCTCTCACTGTTGTGGCCTCTCCCATTGCGGAGCACAGGCTCCGGACGCGCAGGCTCGGTGGCCATGGTTCACAGGCCCAGCCGCTCCGCGGCATGTGGGATCTTCCCGGACCGGGGCACGAACCCGTGTCCCTTGCATCGGCAGGTGGACTCTCAACCACTGCGCCACCAGGGAAGCCCTATCCTGTGGTTTTTAAGTATCCCTGCACACTCTGCCTGTCTCTAGAGTATTAAGTCCAGTTGCGCTGTTGTCACCTCTTTGTTTATTGAGATTATTATTTACTTGCATTAAAATGTACCAATTTCAAAGGTACAGTTTGATTAATTTTGGTAATTGTATACCAGGTGTAACCACCACCACGACCCAGATATAGCAAAGTTACTTAACTTTTAAAAGTTTTCCATCCCAATTTGCCCCAATTCAGTTTTGAGACACTTTATTGAGTTTTACTGCTTTCTCTAACATCGACTCTCCGGGTGATTTAGGAAAGTCACTTTACCTCTCTGGATGTGTTTTTGCTTTTATAACATGAAAAATGCCAGAACAGATATGTTACCAAGGGCCCTTGCAATACTTTCAGAAAATGAGGGGGTAGGGTAAGGGCGGGAATCTCAGCCTTGCGTCCTCATTCTTCACACAGCACACGCATGTGGCAGATCCTAGTGGGAAAAGCCTGTGGTCGCATCAGAGAGAATTAGGTTTCCATCTCCTCTCTTGCTAGTGTGTGTGTAACCTTTTGTAAGCATCAGCTTTCTCATCTCCAATATCAGGCTTATTAACGAGGCCTATTTGTTTACTGTTGTGAGGATGAATTGAGATGCACCGGCAGCCTTAAATGTTAGTTGGTATTTGTATTATGGCATAATAGAAAGGCACTGCATTCAACCATCTCAGTTACTACACGTTTATGCAGGCTAATTCTCACAGCCAAAACAGACGCACAAAGTACACCCACCCATTTACCCACCTGGGGAAGCCCGAAGCCTCCCTTGCCTGCCTGCCTGCCTTACGGGGCTCAGAGAAAAGCTGCGCATGCGTGCGCGTGCTTCCAAAGCGCCTCGCTAGGGGGCGGAATGGGAAACAGGAGGTTCTAACGCCTGTCGTACAAGCGCGACGTAAAGCGGGTCTGCTTTATGGCACCCTGCTTCCGCCGTAAAGCGCCGTTGGCAATCCCGCGTGAGTTGGTTGAGGAGACGACTGCCAGGTGAAAAACGCGATTCTTGGAGGTTGGCTGACTTGACGTCTTCCCCATGGGCAAACGCGGGAGCCGGAGCCGGAGCCGGAGCCAGAGCCAGCTGCTCAACTCCCTAACTAAAAGGCAGAAGAAGCATCTAAGGGATTTCGGCGAGGAGCATCCCTTCTATGACAGGTATGGAGAGGCGAGGCTGGGACCGGCGCTACCGGCGTCCTTTCCCGGTGGGAGCCCGCGTGTCCCCGCGTTTGGTCCGCCGGTGCCCCGGGGGTAGTGACAGGGCAGCTCCCGCCGCGTGCCACGCTGCCCCGGCGCCGGCCTAGCTCGCCCGGGGATCCTGGCGGCTTCCCGCCTGAGGTGGGGTTCTTCGCCGGTCTTCCTACCCTTTGTTGAGCCTGTAGTTTTATGCTAGACGGCACGCCTCCTGTGTGGCGACTGGGCAGAGGTTTTATAAGCTTGTGTTCGTTTTCTATGTTTTTAAAGAATTGCTTGGGGGCTTCCCTGGTGGCGCAGTGGTTAAGAATCCGCCTGCCAAGGGAGGGGACAGGGGTTCGAGCCCTGGTCCGGGAAGATCCCACATGCCGCGGTGCAAGTAAGCCCGTGCGCCACAACTATTGAGCCTGCACTCTAGAGCCAGCGAGCCACAACTACTGAGCCAGGGTGGTGCAACTACTGATGCCCGCGAGCCTAGAGCCCCTGCTCCGCAACAAGAGAAGCCACCTGTCGCCGCAACTAGAGAAAGCCCGGGCGCAGCAACGAAGACCCATAGCAGGCCAAAATAAATAAATTAAAGAAGTTAAAAAAAATAAAAAAAGAATTGCTTGGGACCCTCGACATCACCTATCTATTCAATGACCATGAGGAAACTAATGTTTGGGTAGTTGTGGGTTCCTCTCTAAGTGTCCAGACTCTCAGTTATGATCTTAGTGCTCATCCCACCCCTTTGGGCTGCTTTATCAACAGTTAGAGGGATAGTCTACTTAAGAAATTTGCTAGAAAAGGTGAACCACGAGGGCTTTTTTTTTTTTTTTTTTTTTTTTTTTGTGGCTGTATGTGGGCCTCTCACTGTTGTGGCCTCTCCCCTTGTGGAGCACAGGCTCCGGACGCCAGGCTCAGCGGCCATGGCTCACGGGCCCAGCCGCTCCACAGCATGTGGGATCTTCCCGAACCGGGGCACGAACCCGTGTCCCCTGCATCGGCAGGCGGACTCTCAACCACTGCGCCACCAGGGAAGCCCCACGAGGGCTTTTATTTGCCAAAATTTCCCATCTTTTGGATGAGAGCCTGTTACTGTGTGACTGTAGTATTTGTCATGTGGTCTTGTTAGACTTTTTCATTCGTCTCTTATTTATTTGGCATATCCTTCCAAAACCTGTCCAAATGCATATGGAGTTTTTACGTGACAATAGATATAATGTATTTATAACGGTATAGTCTGCCATGTTCATTTAAAGTTGTATCATTAGACTTTTCCTAATTGCTACCTACTGTAGTTAAAGTTTAACATTGCCTGTTTCTTCTCAGGGTTTCCAGAAAGGAAGCAAAACCACAGACTTGTCAACTGGTAATGCTTTATACCTTCTTTATGATAGTAGATTCTGGACTGTTACTTTTAAGATTATATATGGTAATAAAGTTTGGCTACATTTCCACTCTCTTTGATTTTAGATGTAAGCTATACTTTAGTAATATTGCTTAGTTTTAAGTGCAGATGTCTGTTAAAATGCCATTGTGATAACTAATATAGTATAGAGTATGAAACTGTCCTGAGAGATTAGCCTGTTAGAACCTGTTAAGGAGGCTTACCAGAGGGCTCTTGGTGAATCCTAAGAGGGAATGTCATGTTTGCTTAACATAAAATAGAGTGCAAAATCATCAAAGGTCTTATTTCATTACCACAGACTCAGAAATAAAGTACACTTTTTTGTTGTAAGTTTTCCTGTTGCTCCTTTAAAGGTGCCAAATGTCTGACACATAGGTTAGATCGCCTTATAACCTAAAGCTCCGTGTGTTTAGTTTGCTGTATTCCCATGTGGAACATGAGCAGTTCAAAGAAGAGGAAGCGCTTCTAGAATCATAGCTAGATTAGCTGTTTGAAACAAATTTGGTGCTAGGTCTGGTTGAATAGATAGGACTGCATATTTGCAGAAAAGCTAGTTTTTATCTAGAAAAGTCTGAACTTGGTTCCACTGTGGACCTGATGATAGTCGTGGGGTAGCAACAAGAACAGTATAATTTTTGTTTTTAAAATCCCCATTTTCCTTTTAGTCAGAGAGTTTATAGATACTTCAAGTTCTGAAAGTGAAGCATAGAGTGAACCAGAACAAGTTTCTGGTTACAACAGACTACTTGCCACATTAAAGGATGTCTCCAAGGAAGATGAGGAGGAGGAAGAGGAAGAAGACAGTGTTCTAGATGAGACAGAAATGAATCTTGAAGATGGCGAGAGTGACGTCATTGTGGAGGAAGAGCTGGCAGTGGAGTCCACTGACATGCAGAAGAGTGAGTGTCTCTGATGTGGGTTTATCATCTTTGCAGGGACCACAGACAGATTGCCCCAGGGGCAGGGTGCCTTGTACCACAGAGCTGGGTGAAAGCACATGGATTCAAAGCAGAGATTCTTAACATTGTTGGGCTCTGTGATATCTTCAAGAATCTGATGAAAACACAGGACCCTGTGGCCATAAAAATGCAGAAATGACATTTTTGCTTATGATTTCCAGGATTTCATCAATCCTACTTCAAATTCCCCTGATTGAGAGGAAAGGGAACATAATTCTGTTTTTGTAATGGTCTCAATTTATGAAAGAGATGATTGTTCCTGCCTTAGAGGAACCAAGTTTAATGGAAGATAGACATAAAATACACAAAACTTTTCAAGCATCCAATCTGAATGGAACCGATAAATATAAGGTGTTAAAGAGATGCAAAGTGGTCACATGCTGCCAGGGTGAATGAGGGGAGGCTTCAGAGAAGAGCTGGGACTGAAAGCTGAAAGGAACTCTGTCTCACTCAGACATCTAGGTGACTATTTTTTTTTTTTAATTATTATTAATTAATTTATTTTTGGCTGCATTGTGTCTTTGTTGCAGTGCGCCGGCTTCTCACTGTGGTGGCTTCTCTTGTTGTGGAGCATGGGCTCTAGGCACGTGTGCTTCGGTAGTTGTGGCACACGGGCTCAGTAGTTGTGGCTCACGAGCTCTAGAGCACAGGCTCTGTAGTTGTGGCGCACGGGCTTAGTTGCTCGGCGGCATGTGGGATCTTCCCAGACTAGGGCTTGAAACCACGTCCCCTGCATTAGCAGGCGAATTCTTAACCAGTGTGCCACCAGGGAAATCCCCATAGGTGACTTTTTAATTTAACTTTAAAATCAACTTTATTGAAGTATGAATTACATTCAACGAGGTGTACCCGTTTTAAGCATGTAATTTGATAAGTCTTGACAAATGTGTATATCTCTATTGTCGTCGCCAAAGTCAAGATACAGAACACTTCCAATACCTGCAAAAAGTTCCTTCTTGTCCTTTTGCAGTCAGTTTCCCAGGCCTGGCATCAGGCAACCACTGACATGCTTTCTTTCACTATGTATTAGTGTTTCCTATTCTAGAAATTCATATGAATGGAAGCATACAACAAGTACCCTTTTGCACGTGGCTTCTTTGGCTCCTCATGTTGTTGTGACTCATCCGTGTAGCTCATATTAGTAATTCATTTCTTTTTATTACTGGAATAGTAGTCCATTGTCTGAATATATCTGGGTAACTTTTTATATTCTATTATCTTAATGCCTCCTTGCCTTACTGTATTTTTTTCTATACTTTGAGGTGTCACACACCATTCTTAGTATTTTCATTCATCACTTGGACTCGGATAAAAAAATCGTCGCCTCAGACTTAGGGATTGTTTTAATTTTGTTGGTTTTCCAGTTTTCTTTCATGTTTTAGGTTTTTAAAAATGAAAAGTTTGGCTTTTTAAATTATAAAAGTAATATATATTTACTGTAAAAATTTAAGAGGGTAATATAGTTAACGTATATCTCCTCCACCGTGGGATGAACACCTTTAACATTTTATAGAACCTTCCAGACTACTTTTTTATGGATATATGAGTGAATATATGTTTGTGTGTATGTGCATAATGGCCTCATACATTTCTGTAAGTTACTTTTTTCTTTAATAATATAACGTGTGTAACTGTGGGTTACTGCCGCTAGAACCCTGGTGTCCAAACTCCCAGGCCAAATCTCCTTCTACTACATTACACTACCATGGGGAGGTTTAAAAAAGAAAGGGCAAGTATGAAGGGTGATTTTTCCATAAATTAAATCAACTTGAAAAGGCGCATTTGGAGAGTCAGAGAGTACTGATATTGTTAGAAAGAAGAAAGGTTTAAAAGCTGGTTAAATCTCATTCAAAAAAAAATCCATATGTACCACATTGTAAAAAAGAGAAGGAAGACGGCGTTCATGATTACTGGGCTGGCAGGGTAGGGGACAGTTGCATGCTGGGGGTGGCTCTCGTACTGGCTCTTCCACTCTTCACACTTGTGCTCGGCCAGGGCCAGGGACCTCTGAGGGAGATCAGAGGAGAGGGTGGTGCCTTGGGGGTTCCAGGGGGTTGTGCAGCTGGCTCCCTTGCCACCCAGACTGCCCCAGGGTTCCCAGCCCCAAGGATTATGGAGCATCCCCACACCTGTTTGCTCTGCAGTTGCTGTTGTGCACGCATTTTCTCCTCCAGCACTTTCTGCAGTGTCTCCTTGGCCTTCTGCTCATAGCTGTTTTTCTGGTCTTCCATCCGTAATAGCAACTTATTCATTCCCCAAGAAGTGTATATCTGTAAATTTGAGGCAATTCAACAAATACACATTGACCAACTGTGTGCTAAAGCCTGAGCAGGGATACAGAAATGAAAAGAAATTGGTCCTTGCCCACAGGGCAGAGATGTCAGTAATCTGGTGGACCTTCTTCCAGGCTGGAGGCAGGCAGGGAGAGTCCCTCAGGTGATGTGAGAGGTGAGTGGGGATAAAAAACTGCCCTGGGCATGCTGGGCCTTCTCCCCTAGGCCTTCCACAGGCATTTGAACTCCGACATTTCCAAAGGGAAATCATCTTTCTAAACCTGCTCCTATCTCAGTGGCCAGCATCACCCCCCACCCAGTCTCCCAAACCCTAAACCAGGGAATCATCCTTGATTTCTCTCTCACCTTCTTCAAGGACTCAGTTCCTCATCAAGCTCTGTCAACTCAGCGTCTTTAACGGCTCCTTCGTTACCTGTATCCTCTATCCCTACCGCCACCTCCTTAGTTCAGACCCTAGTGACACTATTATATGGATTATATAGAGACTATGTATTATCTTCATGCCTTGCCTCCCTTCAAACCCTTTTCAGTCCTGCAGCTAGAGGGTTCTTTCTAAAACTTAAATCTGATCCCATCACAACCTGCTTAAATCTCTCAGTGGTTCTCGGTGTTCTAAGAATCAGGTCCAAACTCCTTGGCATGGTTCCTACTTACAAGCCCAGACTTGCATCTCATGCTGCCTCCACGCAAGCTGAACTGCTTGTAGGTCCCCTAAGCACTGTGCTTTTCAGCCTCTGCCTTTGCCCATAAAGCTTCTTCTGCTTAGAGTATCTTGACCCACGCTTCTCACCTGGTTAATTTCTACCCATGTTCAAGATTCAGCCCTAGAATCATAAATTCTGATAAACTTGGCCAACCATACCTACCCCCCGACTCTTTATGGATTAGGCAGTTTTACTGGTGTTCACATAGTATCTATATTTCTGATCTATTGACTCATCTGTCTCCTTTAAGGGATTGTAAACTCCTTTGAGGCAGGGAGCATTTTTATTTTTGTATTTTTTTTGTATTTTATTTATTTATTTATTTATTTATTTATTTTTTATTAGTTTCTGCTTTATAACAAAGTGAATCAGTTATACATATACATCTGTTCCCACATCCCTTCCCTCATGCATCTCCCTCCCTCCCACCCTCCCCATCCCACCCCTCCAGGCGGTCACAAAGCACCGAGCTGATCTCCCTGTGCTCTGTGGCTGCTTCCCACTATCTATCTACCTTACGTTTGGTAGTGTATATATGTCCATGCCTCTCTTTCGCTTTGTCACAGCTTACCCTTCCCCTCCCCATATCCTCAAGTCCATTCTCAAGTAGGTCTGTGTCTTTATTCCCGTTTTACCCCTAGGTTCTTCATGACATTTTTATTTTTTTTTAATTCCGTATATATGTGTTAGCATACGGTATTTGTCTTTGTCTTTCTGACTTACTTCACACTGTATGACAGACTCTAGGTCTATCCACCTCATTAAAAATAGCTCAGTTTCGTTTCTTTTTATGGCTGAGTAATATTCTGTTGTATATATGTGCCACATCTTCTTTATCCATTCATCCGATGATGGACACTTAGGTTGTTTCCATCTGCGGGCTATTGTGAATAGAGCTGCAATGAACATTTTGGTACATGTCTCTTTTTGAATTATGGTTTTCTCAGGGTATATGCCTAGTAGTGGGATTGCTGGGTCATATGGTAGTTCTATTTTTAGTTTTTTAAGGAACCTCCATACTGTTCTCCATAGTGGCTGTACCAATTCACATTCCCACCAGCAGTGCAAGAGTGTTCCCTTTTCTCCACACCCTCTCCAGCATTTATTGTTTCTAGATTTCTTGATGATGGCCATTCTGACTGGTGTGAGATGATATCTCATTGTAGTTTTGATTTGCATTTCTCTAATGATTAATGATGTTGAGCATTCTTTCATGTGTTCGTTGGCAGTCTGTATATCTTCTTTGGAGAAATGCCTATTTAAGTCTTCTGCCCATTTTTGGATTGGGTTGTTTGTTTTTTTGCTATTGAGCTGCATGAGCTGTTTATAAATTTTGGAGATTAATCCTTTGTCAGTTGCTTCATTTGCAAATATTTTCTCCCATTCTGAGGGTTGTCTTTTGGTCTTGTTTATGGTTTCCTTTGCTGTGCAAAAGATTTGAAGTTTCATTAGGTCCCTTTTGTTTATCTTTGTTTTTATTTCCATTTCTCTAGGAGGTGGGTCCAAAAGGATCTTGCTCTGATTTATGTCATAGAGTGTTCTGCCTATGTTTTCCTCTAAGAGTTTGATAGTTTCTGGCCTTATATTTAGGTCTTTAATCCATTTTGAGCTTATTTTTGTGTATGGTGTTAGGGAATGATCTAATCTCATACTTCTACATGTCCCTGTCCAGTTTTCCCAGCACCACTTATTGAAGAGGCTTTCCTTTCTCCACTGTACATTCCTGCCTCCTTTATCAAAAATAAGTTGAGCATATGTGCGTGGGTTTACCTCTGGGCTTTCTATCCTGTTCCATTGATCTATCTTTCTGTTTTTGTGCCAGTACCACACTGTCTTGATTACTGTAGCTTTGTAGTATAGTCTGAAGAGGGAGCATTTTTAAAAAAATAAAATTATTTTTGTAGGCTTGGGGATCTGAATAATATTCAGTAAAGTCAAGTTTTAAAAATTAATACATTTGTATTTTTAGAATTTCTCCTGGCTTCAAGGTCAAAAAGAAAAAGACACAAGAGCAGCTTTGCAAATTCCCTGGGGGTCTTGCCTTTCCAGTGCTTTTCATTTTTACGCCGTGTGATTTTTGGGAAAGCAGGAGCCTCTTACTGTCGCTTCTGGGTTACCCAACTGGGTAAGAGATAGTCTAGATAATGCAGATTTAGAGTTCAATATCAAATCATTTCCATTTAGCTTTGGAGTCATCTGAAAATTTGGATTTAAAGGTCGAGTGGGTCTTATGTTCTTGGAATTGTCATTAGAAACCAGATACAGGAGTTACTGGTTGAGATCATACATGGTTATGTCCAGGTTATTGGACTTAACCATGCTGGTCACTGACCAGCTTTATCCCCCTTTGAAAACGAGTAGACTGGCATTCTGGATTATATGTCAGTCTCTTACGAGCTTGGTTGGCATTACTGAAAAAATAAAAGTTGTGGATCCACAAACACATAGACTCTATAGGCTATGTTCCGCTGCAGAATTCTAACTACATGGCCACCTTATCTTCCTAACATCAAGTGGGAGCAGTCTGGCCGGTCCATCTCGTTCTCTTGATCTTGAGTCCTCTGCAAAAGACATCCCCCTTTTCTGCACCAGCACATACGTCACAGCCCTGAAGAAAGTGTAGACATCTGAGATACGTTAACAGTGGGGGAGGGCTGATATCCCGTGAACAGACACATAAATGCCTGTTAGACCTGGAAATTGAAAACCAGAGAGGCGGGGCCACACTGGTTTTGGCCCAGGCCACCAGCCACTGGTGTTCCCAGCAAAATGTTCCCAGTGTGGGAGTTTGAGGAAGCAGGGAAAGGCAGGTGGTATGAGTTTATTAGGACTTGAGGCCCTCAGCCTCGCACTGAGGCCAGCTGAACCCCCAGAGCGTGCTTCCTGCCCTCCTATGGGCTGCTACTCCTAAAGGTACTTGGTTTCAACAGTTATTTGTGCATCAGATTAAAGACTGAAGGGAGAGGGAACAGCAAGCCTAAATTCTTCATATCATACGCCACCTCCCTTTCTCTTCTTATTATATAAGCAATTCATGTGAAAAACAAATAAGGCAAGCAAAACAAAACAAAATTACCTGAAGTCTTGCTATCCAAAAGTTACCATTAGTATTTTGGTGTATACTTGTTCCAGATTTTTCTTTATTTTCAACCCTTCATTAAGGCCATTGTAGTCTTGAGAGATGATGCTGGCACAAGCACTTGAGATGAGGCTCCTCTTTTTAAAATACTGTATTTGCATTTGGCTTAGTTTCTCTCAGGCCCTGCCTTGCCTGGTCCCCAACATGGTGTTTTCTGCTGCAGTCTCTGTAAATTGGAGTTGGGGTGATGGGGCGGTCAGGCAGGGCTGTGTGTATCTGTGTCTGTACGAGGGAGGGCGGGCACACTTTCCAGTGTTTCTGGGCAACAAGCAGGCACTCACTGCAGTTTCCTATCCCTCAGGCCTGGGCTGTGGAGACAGGGGAAGTACCAGGAAGGGGTGGACGACCCCGACCCAGCTAAATGGAAGGCCCAGCTCCGCTGTGCGCTCAACAAGAGCAGGGAATTCAACCTGATGTACGACGGCACCAAGGAGGTGCCCATGAACCCAGTGAAGATATATCAAGTGTGTGACATCTCCCAGCCCCAGGGCTCTATCATTAACCCAGGTGAGGCCCCAGCTGCTGGGGAGAAGGTGGACAGTGTGCCAGGTTCCGGGCTGGACCCTAAAAGCGATAGTCGACTTGAAAGTCGCCTCGCTTACAAAGTTGAAGACTGGTAAATAAAGCAAGAAATGCTGTCCCTAGAAAGAACCCAGAGAACAAAAGATATAAACTCAGCACAGTCTTCCTGCCCACCCAGTGGAACAGTAAAGCATTAGAAAGAAGAGGGGGTATTGAGTTCTATAAAAAATAACTTCTCTTGGGACTCAACACTGAGAAGAGAGGCCAGGTAGTTTAGAAGAAGGAGGGCTTAAAACTTAGAAGGTCTGAGTTATAAACCTCGGTCTTTCCATTTCACTACTTGTGGGACATTGAATCAAGTCATTCAACGTTTTGAGCCTCAGCTTCTTCCACTATAAAATCTGGGTTCTCATCTTTCCTGCGTATTTCAAAGGCTGTTGTAAGAATCAATTGCCATGACATTATGAAGGCTATTAAGTTCTCTTTATAAATGATGGGTAAGTGATCATTTAATTTGTATGGTATTTTTCCTAGGAGAATACCACCTGATCCCTATATTTACTCAATGTTTAGCCAGTTCCGACTAAGAGCCAGATAATTTAGACTTGACCTCCAGTGAATCTAGTGAGGCTCTGCCATGAGGGAAGGGTCTGTCTTCACAGTAAGCTTACAAAGGAGAGAAGCCGTGCTCCTTGGGTCCTTAGAAGGGATGCGAATGTGTAGAAAGGGGTTTAGAGTAGGAATTAAAAGGTTTCTAGGAGAGGGGAGTAGGGTCTGCAGCTCCTGGATAGGGGAGGGGATGAGAGCTTGCACTGGGGCTCCGTAGGAGGAGCTGGGAGTGGGGTGAACACCCTTGGTTCCCACTCTTTGGCATTGAGGGTGCACACTGAACCCAAGGAACCTCTGTGCTGGCAGTGCCTAGCTTGAACAGTGGGTCAGCTGCAGGGATGACAGTGCAACGTGAGCGCCTCACTTTTGACCTTTGTGTGTGTGTGTGTGTGTGTGTTTCTCGGGTAGGATCCACTGGATCTGCTCCTTGGGATGAGAAAGATAATGGTGTGGATGAAGAAGATGAGGAAGATGAGCTGGACCAGTCACAGCACCACGTTCCCATCCAGGACACCTTCCCCTTCCTGAACATCAATGGTGAGTGGGGTTGGGGGTGGGACAGAGGCATGGAGAGGATGTAAGGGGCTTTGATTTTGCAACCGTTGACACCATATCCACCATTGCACTGGGAGCAGCGACCAGGCCCTGGGGCCAGGCTGCCAGTCTGTTAGCAAGTAGGAGTCATAGGCAAAGGCACTCCGTAGGCATAGTTATCCCAGTGGGGTGGCTTCTAGGCAGAGAGAGCATCTTCTGAATCTTATGTGATAATTCAGAGAAATTAAAAAATGAAATTCATTCTCAATCCCGCATACAAATACACAAGCTGTTACAAATTTTGCTGATTTCCTTCAGGCCAAGTGCAGGGATCCTTTTCGTGAATTGTAGGCAAACTCTTCTGCTATTTCCCTCGGTACAAATTTTCTGTCACTGCCTTAACAGCCTCTGCTAAGGCCGTATTGTGGGAAACTTGTGGCTCTACAGCTCTTAATACTAGGCTCTGATAAAATTTCTCTACTAGAGACTTTTATCTTTTTAAAATTAATTAATTAATTAATTTATTTTTTGTGGTACGCGGGCCTCTCACTGTTGTGGCCTCTCCCATTGCGGAGCACAGGCTCCGGACGCGCAGGCTCGGTGGCCATGGTTCACAGGCCCAGCCGCTCCGCGGCATGTGGGATCTTCCCGGACCGGGGCACGAACCCGTGTCCCTTGCATCGGCAGGTGGACTCTCAACCACTGCGCCACCAGGGAAGCCCTATCCTGTGGTTTTTAAGTATCCCTGCACACTCTGCCTGTCTCTAGAGTATTAAGTCCAGTTGCGCTGTTGTCACCTCTTTGTTTATTGAGATTATTATTTACTTGCATTAAAATGTACCAATTTCAAAGGTACAGTTTGATTAATTTTGGTAATTGTATACCAGGTGTAACCACCACCACGACCCAGATATAGCAAAGTTACTTAACTTTTAAAAGTTTTCCATCCCAATTTGCCCCAATTCAGTTTTGAGACACTTTATTGAGTTTTACTGCTTTCTCTAACATCGACTCTCCGGGTGATTTAGGAAAGTCACTTTACCTCTCTGGATGTGTTTTTGCTTTTATAACATGAAAAATGCCAGAACAGATATGTTACCAAGGGCCCTTGCAATACTTTCAGAAAATGAGGGGGTAGGGTAAGGGCGGGAATCTCAGCCTTGCGTCCTCATTCTTCACACAGCACACGCATGTGGCAGATCCTAGTGGGAAAAGCCTGTGGTCGCATCAGAGAGAATTAGGTTTCCATCTCCTCTCTTGCTAGTGTGTGTGTAACCTTTTGTAAGCATCAGCTTTCTCATCTCCAATATCAGGCTTATTAACGAGGCCTATTTGTTTACTGTTGTGAGGATGAATTGAGATGCACCGGCAGCCTTAAATGTTAGTTGGTATTTGTATTATGGCATAATAGAAAGGCACTGCATTCAACCATCTCAGTTACTACACGTTTATGCAGGCTAATTCTCACAGCCAAAACAGACGCACAAAGTACACCCACCCATTTACCCACCTGGGGAAGCCCGAAGCCTCCCTTGCCTGCCTGCCTGCCTTACGGGGCTCAGAGAAAAGCTGCGCATGCGTGCGCGTGCTTCCAAAGCGCCTCGCTAGGGGGCGGAATGGGAAACAGGAGGTTCTAACGCCTGTCGTACAAGCGCGACGTAAAGCGGGTCTGCTTTATGGCACCCTGCTTCCGCCGTAAAGCGCCGTTGGCAATCCCGCGTGAGTTGGTTGAGGAGACGACTGCCAGGTGAAAAACGCGATTCTTGGAGGTTGGCTGACTTGACGTCTTCCCCATGGGCAAACGCGGGAGCCGGAGCCGGAGCCGGAGCCAGAGCCAGCTGCTCAACTCCCTAACTAAAAGGCAGAAGAAGCATCTAAGGGATTTCGGCGAGGAGCATCCCTTCTATGACAGGTATGGAGAGGCGAGGCTGGGACCGGCGCTACCGGCGTCCTTTCCCGGTGGGAGCCCGCGTGTCCCCGCGTTTGGTCCGCCGGTGCCCCGGGGGTAGTGACAGGGCAGCTCCCGCCGCGTGCCACGCTGCCCCGGCGCCGGCCTAGCTCGCCCGGGGATCCTGGCGGCTTCCCGCCTGAGGTGGGGTTCTTCGCCGGTCTTCCTACCCTTTGTTGAGCCTGTAGTTTTATGCTAGACGGCACGCCTCCTGTGTGGCGACTGGGCAGAGGTTTTATAAGCTTGTGTTCGTTTTCTATGTTTTTAAAGAATTGCTTGGGGGCTTCCCTGGTGGCGCAGTGGTTAAGAATCCGCCTGCCAAGGGAGGGGACAGGGGTTCGAGCCCTGGTCCGGGAAGATCCCACATGCCGCGGTGCAAGTAAGCCCGTGCGCCACAACTATTGAGCCTGCACTCTAGAGCCAGCGAGCCACAACTACTGAGCCAGGGTGGTGCAACTACTGATGCCCGCGAGCCTAGAGCCCCTGCTCCGCAACAAGAGAAGCCACCTGTCGCCGCAACTAGAGAAAGCCCGGGCGCAGCAACGAAGACCCATAGCAGGCCAAAATAAATAAATTAAAGAAGTTAAAAAAAATAAAAAAAGAATTGCTTGGGACCCTCGACATCACCTATCTATTCAATGACCATGAGGAAACTAATGTTTGGGTAGTTGTGGGTTCCTCTCTAAGTGTCCAGACTCTCAGTTATGATCTTAGTGCTCATCCCACCCCTTTGGGCTGCTTTATCAACAGTTAGAGGGATAGTCTACTTAAGAAATTTGCTAGAAAAGGTGAACCACGAGGGCTTTTTTTTTTTTTTTTTTTTTTTTTTTGTGGCTGTATGTGGGCCTCTCACTGTTGTGGCCTCTCCCCTTGTGGAGCACAGGCTCCGGACGCCAGGCTCAGCGGCCATGGCTCACGGGCCCAGCCGCTCCACAGCATGTGGGATCTTCCCGAACCGGGGCACGAACCCGTGTCCCCTGCATCGGCAGGCGGACTCTCAACCACTGCGCCACCAGGGAAGCCCCACGAGGGCTTTTATTTGCCAAAATTTCCCATCTTTTGGATGAGAGCCTGTTACTGTGTGACTGTAGTATTTGTCATGTGGTCTTGTTAGACTTTTTCATTCGTCTCTTATTTATTTGGCATATCCTTCCAAAACCTGTCCAAATGCATATGGAGTTTTTACGTGACAATAGATATAATGTATTTATAACGGTATAGTCTGCCATGTTCATTTAAAGTTGTATCATTAGACTTTTCCTAATTGCTACCTACTGTAGTTAAAGTTTAACATTGCCTGTTTCTTCTCAGGGTTTCCAGAAAGGAAGCAAAACCACAGACTTGTCAACTGGTAATGCTTTATACCTTCTTTATGATAGTAGATTCTGGACTGTTACTTTTAAGATTATATATGGTAATAAAGTTTGGCTACATTTCCACTCTCTTTGATTTTAGATGTAAGCTATACTTTAGTAATATTGCTTAGTTTTAAGTGCAGATGTCTGTTAAAATGCCATTGTGATAACTAATATAGTATAGAGTATGAAACTGTCCTGAGAGATTAGCCTGTTAGAACCTGTTAAGGAGGCTTACCAGAGGGCTCTTGGTGAATCCTAAGAGGGAATGTCATGTTTGCTTAACATAAAATAGAGTGCAAAATCATCAAAGGTCTTATTTCATTACCACAGACTCAGAAATAAAGTACACTTTTTTGTTGTAAGTTTTCCTGTTGCTCCTTTAAAGGTGCCAAATGTCTGACACATAGGTTAGATCGCCTTATAACCTAAAGCTCCGTGTGTTTAGTTTGCTGTCTTCCCATGTGGAACATGAGCAGTTCAAAGAAGAGGAAGCGCTTCTAGAATCATAGCTAGATTAGCTGTTTGAAACAAATTTGGTGCTAGGTCTGGTTGAATAGATAGGACTGCATATTTGCAGAAAAGCTAGTTTTTATCTAGAAAAGTCTGAACTTGGTTCCACTGTGGACCTGATGATAGTCGTGGGGTAGCAACAAGAACAGTATAATTTTTGTTTTTAAAATCCCCATTTTCCTTTTAGTCAGAGAGTTTATAGATACTTCAAGTTCTGAAAGTGAAGCATAGAGTGAACCAGAACAAGTTTCTGGTTACAACAGACTACTTGCCACATTAAAGGATGTCTCCAAGGAAGATGAGGAGGAGGAAGAGGAAGAAGACAGTGTTCTAGATGAGACAGAAATGAATCTTGAAGATGGCGAGAGTGACGTCATTGTGGAGGAAGAGCTGGCAGTGGAGTCCACTGACATGCAGAAGAGTGAGTGTCTCTGATGTGGGTTTATCATCTTTGCAGGGACCACAGACAGATTGCCCCAGGGGCAGGGTGCCTTGTACCACAGAGCTGGGTGAAAGCACATGGATTCAAAGCAGAGATTCTTAACATTGTTGGGCTCTGTGATATCTTCAAGAATCTGATGAAAACACAGGACCCTGTGGCCATAAAAATGCAGAAATGACATTTTTGCTTATGATTTCCAGGATTTCATCAATCCTACTTCAAATTCCCCTGATTGAGAGGAAAGGGAACATAATTCTGTTTTTGTAATGGTCTCAATTTATGAAAGAGATGATTGTTCCTGCCTTAGAGGAACCAAGTTTAATGGAAGATAGACATAAAATACACAAAACTTTTCAAGCATCCAATCTGAATGGAACCGATAAATATAAGGTGTTAAAGAGATGCAAAGTGGTCACATGCTGCCAGGGTGAATGAGGGGAGGCTTCAGAGAAGAGCTGGGACTGAAAGCTGAAAGGAACTCTGTCTCACTCAGACATCTAGGTGACTATTTTTTTTTTTTAATTATTATTAATTAATTTATTTTTGGCTGCATTGTGTCTTTGTTGCAGTGCGCCGGCTTCTCACTGTGGTGGCTTCTCTTGTTGTGGAGCATGGGCTCTAGGCACGTGTGCTTCGGTAGTTGTGGCACACGGGCTCAGTAGTTGTGGCTCACGAGCTCTAGAGCACAGGCTCTGTAGTTGTGGCGCACGGGCTTAGTTGCTCGGCGGCATGTGGGATCTTCCCAGACTAGGGCTTGAAACCACGTCCCCTGCATTAGCAGGCGAATTCTTAACCAGTGTGCCACCAGGGAAATCCCCATAGGTGACTTTTTAATTTAACTTTAAAATCAACTTTATTGAAGTATGAATTACATTCAACGAGGTGTACCCGTTTTAAGCATGTAATTTGATAAGTCTTGACAAATGTGTATATCTCTATTGTCGTCGCCAAAGTCAAGATACAGAACACTTCCAATACCTGCAAAAAGTTCCTTCTTGTCCTTTTGCAGTCAGTTTCCCAGGCCTGGCATCAGGCAACCACTGACATGCTTTCTTTCACTATGTATTAGTGTTTCCTATTCTAGAAATTCATATGAATGGAAGCATACAACAAGTACCCTTTTGCACGTGGCTTCTTTGGCTCCTCATGTTGTTGTGACTCATCCGTGTAGCTCATATTAGTAATTCATTTCTTTTTATTACTGGAATAGTAGTCCATTGTCTGAATATATCTGGGTAACTTTTTATATTCTATTATCTTAATGCCTCCTTGCCTTACTGTATTTTTTTCTATACTTTGAGGTGTCACACACCATTCTTAGTATTTTCATTCATCACTTGGACTCGGATAAAAAAATCGTCGCCTCAGACTTAGGGATTGTTTTAATTTTGTTGGTTTTCCAGTTTTCTTTCATGTTTTAGGTTTTTAAAAATGAAAAGTTTGGCTTTTTAAATTATAAAAGTAATATATATTTACTGTAAAAATTTAAGAGGGTAATATAGTTAACGTATATCTCCTCCACCGTGGGATGAACACCTTTAACATTTTATAGAACCTTCCAGACTACTTTTTTATGGATATATGAGTGAATATATGTTTGTGTGTATGTGCATAATGGCCTCATACATTTCTGTAAGTTACTTTTTTCTTTAATAATATAACGTGTGTAACTGTGGGTTACTGCCGCTAGAACCCTGGTGTCCAAACTCCCAGGCCAAATCTCCTTCTACTACATTACACTACCATGGGGAGGTTTAAAAAAGAAAGGGCAAGTATGAAGGGTGATTTTTCCATAAATTAAATCAACTTGAAAAGGCGCATTTGGAGAGTCAGAGAGTACTGATATTGTTAGAAAGAAGAAAGGTTTAAAAGCTGGTTAAATCTCATTCAAAAAAAAATCCATATGTACCACATTGTAAAAAAGAGAAGGAAGACGGCGTTCATGATTACTGGGCTGGCAGGGTAGGGGACAGTTGCATGCTGGGGGTGGCTCTCGTACTGGCTCTTCCACTCTTCACACTTGTGCTCGGCCAGGGCCAGGGACCTCTGAGGGAGATCAGAGGAGAGGGTGGTGCCTTGGGGGTTCCAGGGGGTTGTGCAGCTGGCTCCCTTGCCACCCAGACTGCCCCAGGGTTCCCAGCCCCAAGGATTATGGAGCATCCCCACACCTGTTTGCTCTGCAGTTGCTGTTGTGCACGCATTTTCTCCTCCAGCACTTTCTGCAGTGTCTCCTTGGCCTTCTGCTCATAGCTGTTTTTCTGGTCTTCCATCCGTAATAGCAACTTATTCATTCCCCAAGAAGTGTATATCTGTAAATTTGAGGCAATTCAACAAATACACATTGACCAACTGTGTGCTAAAGCCTGAGCAGGGATACAGAAATGAAAAGAAATTGGTCCTTGCCCACAGGGCAGAGATGTCAGTAATCTGGTGGACCTTCTTCCAGGCTGGAGGCAGGCAGGGAGAGTCCCTCAGGTGATGTGAGAGGTGAGTGGGGATAAAAAACTGCCCTGGGCATGCTGGGCCTTCTCCCCTAGGCCTTCCACAGGCATTTGAACTCCGACATTTCCAAAGGGAAATCATCTTTCTAAACCTGCTCCTATCTCAGTGGCCAGCATCACCCCCCACCCAGTCTCCCAAACCCTAAACCAGGGAATCATCCTTGATTTCTCTCTCACCTTCTTCAAGGACTCAGTTCCTCATCAAGCTCTGTCAACTCAGCGTCTTTAACGGCTCCTTCGTTACCTGTATCCTCTATCCCTACCGCCACCTCCTTAGTTCAGACCCTAGTGACACTATTATATGGATTATATAGAGACTATGTATTATCTTCATGCCTTGCCTCCCTTCAAACCCTTTTCAGTCCTGCAGCTAGAGGGTTCTTTCTAAAACTTAAATCTGATCCCATCACAACCTGCTTAAATCTCTCAGTGGTTCTCGGTGTTCTAAGAATCAGGTCCAAACTCCTTGGCATGGTTCCTACTTACAAGCCCAGACTTGCATCTCATGCTGCCTCCACGCAAGCTGAACTGCTTGTAGGTCCCCTAAGCACTGTGCTTTTCAGCCTCTGCCTTTGCCCATAAAGCTTCTTCTGCTTAGAGTATCTTGACCCACGCTTCTCACCTGGTTAATTTCTACCCATGTTCAAGATTCAGCCCTAGAATCATAAATTCTGATAAACTTGGCCAACCATACCTACCCCCCGACTCTTTATGGATTAGGCAGTTTTACTGGTGTTCACATAGTATCTATATTTCTGATCTATTGACTCATCTGTCTCCTTTAAGGGATTGTAAACTCCTTTGAGGCAGGGAGCATTTTTATTTTTGTATTTTTTTTGTATTTTATTTATTTATTTATTTATTTATTTATTTTTTATTAGTTTCTGCTTTATAACAAAGTGAATCAGTTATACATATACATCTGTTCCCACATCCCTTCCCTCATGCATCTCCCTCCCTCCCACCCTCCCCATCCCACCCCTCCAGGCGGTCACAAAGCACCGAGCTGATCTCCCTGTGCTCTGTGGCTTCTTCCCACTATCTATCTACCTTACGTTTGGTAGTGTATATATGTCCATGCCTCTCTTTCGCTTTGTCACAGCTTACCCTTCCCCTCCCCATATCCTCAAGTCCATTCTCAAGTAGGTCTGTGTCTTTATTCCCGTTTTACCCCTAGGTTCTTCATGACATTTTTATTTTTTTTTAATTCCGTATATATGTGTTAGCATACGGTATTTGTCTTTGTCTTTCTGACTTACTTCACACTGTATGACAGACTCTAGGTCTATCCACCTCATTAAAAATAGCTCAGTTTCGTTTCTTTTTATGGCTGAGTAATATTCTGTTGTATATATGTGCCACATCTTCTTTATCCATTCATCCGATGATGGACACTTAGGTTGTTTCCATCTGCGGGCTATTGTGAATAGAGCTGCAATGAACATTTTGGTACATGTCTCTTTTTGAATTATGGTTTTCTCAGGGTATATGCCTAGTAGTGGGATTGCTGGGTCATATGGTAGTTCTATTTTTAGTTTTTTAAGGAACCTCCATACTGTTCTCCATAGTGGCTGTACCAATTCACATTCCCACCAGCAGTGCAAGAGTGTTCCCTTTTCTCCACACCCTCTCCAGCATTTATTGTTTCTAGATTTCTTGATGATGGCCATTCTGACTGGTGTGAGATGATATCTCATTGTAGTTTTGATTTGCATTTCTCTAATGATTAATGATGTTGAGCATTCTTTCATGTGTTCGTTGGCAGTCTGTATATCTTCTTTGGAGAAATGCCTATTTAAGTCTTCTGCCCATTTTTGGATTGGGTTGTTTGTTTTTTTGCTATTGAGCTGCATGAGCTGTTTATAAATTTTGGAGATTAATCCTTTGTCAGTTGCTTCATTTGCAAATATTTTCTCCCATTCTGAGGGTTGTCTTTTGGTCTTGTTTATGGTTTCCTTTGCTGTGCAAAAGATTTGAAGTTTCATTAGGTCCCTTTTGTTTATCTTTGTTTTTATTTCCATTTCTCTAGGAGGTGGGTCCAAAAGGATCTTGCTCTGATTTATGTCATAGAGTGTTCTGCCTATGTTTTCCTCTAAGAGTTTGATAGTTTCTGGCCTTATATTTAGGTCTTTAATCCATTTTGAGCTTATTTTTGTGTATGGTGTTAGGGAATGATCTAATCTCATACTTCTACATGTCCCTGTCCAGTTTTCCCAGCACCACTTATTGAAGAGGCTTTCCTTTCTCCACTGTACATTCCTGCCTCCTTTATCAAAAATAAGTTGAGCATATGTGCGTGGGTTTACCTCTGGGCTTTCTATCCTGTTCCATTGATCTATCTTTCTGTTTTTGTGCCAGTACCACACTGTCTTGATTACTGTAGCTTTGTAGTATAGTCTGAAGAGGGAGCATTTTTAAAAAAATAAAATTATTTTTGTAGGCTTGGGGATCTGAATAATATTCAGTAAAGTCAAGTTTTAAAAATTAATACATTTGTATTTTTAGAATTTCTCCTGGCTTCAAGGTCAAAAAGAAAAAGACACAAGAGCAGCTTTGCAAATTCCCTGGGGGTCTTGCCTTTCCAGTGCTTTTCATTTTTACGCCGTGTGATTTTTGGGAAAGCAGGAGCCTCTTACTGTCGCTTCTGGGTTACCCAACTGGGTAAGAGATAGTCTAGATAATGCAGATTTAGAGTTCAATATCAAATCATTTCCATTTAGCTTTGGAGTCATCTGAAAATTTGGATTTAAAGGTTGAGTGGGTCTTATGTTCTTGGAATTGTCATTAGAAACCAGATACAGGAGTTACTGGTTGAGATCATACATGGTTATGTCCAGGTTATTGGACTTAACCATGCTGGTCACTGACCAGCTTTATCCCCCTTTGAAAACGAGTAGACTGGCATTCTGGATTATATGTCAGTCTCTTACGAGCTTGGTTGGCATTACTGAAAAAATAAAAGTTGTGGATCCACAAACACATAGACTCTATAGGCTATGTTCCGCTGCAGAATTCTAACTACATGGCCACCTTATCTTCCTAACATCAAGTGGGAGCAGTCTGGCCGGTCCATCTCGTTCTCTTGATCTTGAGTCCTCTGCAAAAGACATCCCCCTTTTCTGCACCAGCACATACGTCACAGCCCTGAAGAAAGTGTAGACATCTGAGATACGTTAACAGTGGGGGAGGGCTGATATCCCGTGAACAGACACATAAATGCCTGTTAGACCTGGAAATTGAAAACCAGAGAGGCGGGGCCACACTGGTTTTGGCCCAGGCCACCAGCCACTGGTGTTCCCAGCAAAATGTTCCCAGTGTGGGAGTTTGAGGAAGCAGGGAAAGGCAGGTGGTATGAGTTTATTAGGACTTGAGGCCCTCAGCCTCGCACTGAGGCCAGCTGAACCCCCAGAGCGTGCTTCCTGCCCTCCTATGGGCTGCTACTCCTAAAGGTACTTGGTTTCAACAGTTATTTGTGCATCAGATTAAAGACTGAAGGGAGAGGGAACAGCAAGCCTAAATTCTTCATATCATACGCCACCTCCCTTTCTCTTCTTATTATATAAGCAATTCATGTGAAAAACAAATAAGGCAAGCAAAACAAAACAAAATTACCTGAAGTCTTGCTATCCAAAAGTTACCATTAGTATTTTGGTGTATACTTGTTCCAGATTTTTCTTTATTTTCAACCCTTCATTAAGGCCATTGTAGTCTTGAGAGATGATGCTGGCACAAGCACTTGAGATGAGGCTCCTCTTTTTAAAATACTGTATTTGCATTTGGCTTAGTTTCTCTCAGGCCCTGCCTTGCCTGGTCCCCAACATGGTGTTTTCTGCTGCAGTCTCTGTAAATTGGAGTTGGGGTGATGGGGCGGTCAGGCAGGGCTGTGTGTATCTGTGTCTGTACGAGGGAGGGCGGGCACACTTTCCAGTGTTTCTGGGCAACAAGCAGGCACTCACTGCAGTTTCCTATCCCTCAGGCCTGGGCTGTGGAGACAGGGGAAGTACCAGGAAGGGGTGGACGACCCCGACCCAGCTAAATGGAAGGCCCAGCTCCGCTGTGCGCTCAACAAGAGCAGGGAATTCAACCTGATGTACGACGGCACCAAGGAGGTGCCCATGAACCCAGTGAAGATATATCAAGTGTGTGACATCTCCCAGCCCCAGGGCTCTATCATTAACCCAGGTGAGGCCCCAGCTGCTGGGGAGAAGGTGGACAGTGTGCCAGGTTCCGGGCTGGACCCTAAAAGCGATAGTCGACTTGAAAGTCGCCTCGCTTACAAAGTTGAAGACTGGTAAATAAAGCAAGAAATGCTGTCCCTAGAAAGAACCCAGAGAACAAAAGATACAAACTCAGCACAGTCTTCCTGCCCACCCAGTGGAACAGTAAAGCATTAGAAAGAAGAGGGGGTATTGAGTTCTATAAAAAATAACTTCTCTTGGGACTCAACACTGAGAAGAGAGGCCAGGTAGTTTAGAAGAAGGAGGGCTTAAAACTTAGAAGGTCTGAGTTATAAACCTCGGTCTTTCCATTTCACTACTTGTGGGACATTGAATCAAGTCATTCAACGTTTTGAGCCTCAGCTTCTTCCACTATAAAATCTGGGTTCTCATCTTTCCTGCGTATTTCAAAGGCTGTTGTAAGAATCAATTGCCATGACATTATGAAGGCTATTAAGTTCTCTTTATAAATGATGGGTAAGTGATCATTTAATTTGTATGGTATTTTTCCTAGGAGAATACCACCTGATCCCTATATTTACTCAATGTTTAGCCAGTTCCGACTAAGAGCCAGATAATTTAGACTTGACCTCCAGTGAATCTAGTGAGGCTCTGCCATGAGGGAAGGGTCTGTCTTCACAGTAAGCTTACAAAGGAGAGAAGCCGTGCTCCTTGGGTCCTTAGAAGGGATGCGAATGTGTAGAAAGGGGTTTAGAGTAGGAATTAAAAGGTTTCTAGGAGAGGGGAGTAGGGTCTGCAGCTCCTGGATAGGGGAGGGGATGAGAGCTTGCACTGGGGCTCCGTAGGAGGAGCTGGGAGTGGGGTGAACACCCTTGGTTCCCACTCTTTGGCATTGAGGGTGCACACTGAACCCAAGGAACCTCTGTGCTGGCAGTGCCTAGCTTGAACAGTGGGTCAGCTGCAGGGATGACAGTGCAACGTGAGCGCCTCACTTTTGACCTTTGTGTGTGTGTGTGTGTGTGTGTTTCTCGGGTAGGATCCACTGGATCTGCTCCTTGGGATGAGAAAGATAATGGTGTGGATGAAGAAGATGAGGAAGATGAGCTGGACCAGTCACAGCACCACGTTCCCATCCAGGACACCTTCCCCTTCCTGAACATCAATGGTGAGTGGGGTTGGGGGTGGGACAGAGGCATGGAGAGGATGTAAGGGGCTTTGATTTTGCAACCGTTGACACCATATCCACCATTGCACTGGGAGCAGCGACCAGGCCCTGGGGCCAGGCTGCCAGTCTGTTAGCAAGTAGGAGTCATAGGCAAAGGCACTCCGTAGGCATAGTTATCCCAGTGGGGTGGCTTCTAGGCAGAGAGAGCATCTTCTGAATCTTATGTGATAATTCAGAGAAATTAAAAAATGAAATTCATTCTCAATCCCGCATACAAATACACAAGCTGTTACAAATTTTGCTGATTTCCTTCAGGCCAAGTGCAGGGATCCTTTTCGTGAATTGTAGGCAAACTCTTCTGCTATTTCCCTCGGTACAAATTTTCTGTCACTGCCTTAACAGCCTCTGCTAAGGCCGTATTGTGGGAAACTTGTGGCTCTACAGCTCTTAATACTAGGCTCTGATAAAATTTCTCTACTAGAGACTTTTATCTTTTTAAAATTAATTAATTAATTAATTTATTTTTTGTGGTACGCGGGCCTCTCACTGTTGTGGCCTCTCCCATTGCGGAGCACAGGCTCCGGACGCGCAGGCTCGGTGGCCATGGTTCACAGGCCCAGCCGCTCCGCGGCATGTGGGATCTTCCCGGACCGGGGCACGAACCCGTGTCCCTTGCATCGGCAGGTGGACTCTCAACCACTGCGCCACCAGGGAAGCCCTATCCTGTGGTTTTTAAGTATCCCTGCACACTCTGCCTGTCTCTAGAGTATTAAGTCCAGTTGCGCTGTTGTCACCTCTTTGTTTATTGAGATTATTATTTACTTGCATTAAAATGTACCAATTTCAAAGGTACAGTTTGATTAATTTTGGTAATTGTATACCAGGTGTAACCACCACCACGACCCAGATATAGCAAAGTTACTTAACTTTTAAAAGTTTTCCATCCCAATTTGCCCCAATTCAGTTTTGAGACACTTTATTGAGTTTTACTGCTTTCTCTAACATCGACTCTCCGGGTGATTTAGGAAAGTCACTTTACCTCTCTGGATGTGTTTTTGCTTTTATAACATGAAAAATGCCAGAACAGATATGTTACCAAGGGCCCTTGCAATACTTTCAGAAAATGAGGGGGTAGGGTAAGGGCGGGAATCTCAGCCTTGCGTCCTCATTCTTCACACAGCACACGCATGTGGCAGATCCTAGTGGGAAAAGCCTGTGGTCGCATCAGAGAGAATTAGGTTTCCATCTCCTCTCTTGCTAGTGTGTGTGTAACCTTTTGTAAGCATCAGCTTTCTCATCTCCAATATCAGGCTTATTAACGAGGCCTATTTGTTTACTGTTGTGAGGATGAATTGAGATGCACCGGCAGCCTTAAATGTTAGTTGGTATTTGTATTATGGCATAATAGAAAGGCACTGCATTCAACCATCTCAGTTACTACACGTTTATGCAGGCTAATTCTCACAGCCAAAACAGACGCACAAAGTACACCCACCCATTTACCCACCTGGGGAAGCCCGAAGCCTCCCTTGCCTGCCTGCCTGCCTTACGGGGCTCAGAGAAAAGCTGCGCATGCGTGCGCGTGCTTCCAAAGCGCCTCGCTAGGGGGCGGAATGGGAAACAGGAGGTTCTAACGCCTGTCGTACAAGCGCGACGTAAAGCGGGTCTGCTTTATGGCACCCTGCTTCCGCCGTAAAGCGCCGTTGGCAATCCCGCGTGAGTTGGTTGAGGAGACGACTGCCAGGTGAAAAACGCGATTCTTGGAGGTTGGCTGACTTGACGTCTTCCCCATGGGCAAACGCGGGAGCCGGAGCCGGAGCCGGAGCCAGAGCCAGCTGCTCAACTCCCTAACTAAAAGGCAGAAGAAGCATCTAAGGGATTTCGGCGAGGAGCATCCCTTCTATGACAGGTATGGAGAGGCGAGGCTGGGACCGGCGCTACCGGCGTCCTTTCCCGGTGGGAGCCCGCGTGTCCCCGCGTTTGGTCCGCCGGTGCCCCGGGGGTAGTGACAGGGCAGCTCCCGCCGCGTGCCACGCTGCCCCGGCGCCGGCCTAGCTCGCCCGGGGATCCTGGCGGCTTCCCGCCTGAGGTGGGGTTCTTCGCCGGTCTTCCTACCCTTTGTTGAGCCTGTAGTTTTATGCTAGACGGCACGCCTCCTGTGTGGCGACTGGGCAGAGGTTTTATAAGCTTGTGTTCGTTTTCTATGTTTTTAAAGAATTGCTTGGGGGCTTCCCTGGTGGCGCAGTGGTTAAGAATCCGCCTGCCAAGGGAGGGGACAGGGGTTCCAGCCCTGGTCCGGGAAGATCCCACATGCCGCGGTGCAAGTAAGCCCGTGCGCCACAACTATTGAGCCTGCACTCTAGAGCCAGCGAGCCACAACTACTGAGCCAGGGTGGTGCAACTACTGATGCCCGCGAGCCTAGAGCCCCTGCTCCGCAACAAGAGAAGCCACCTGTCGCCGCAACTAGAGAAAGCCCGGGCGCAGCAACGAAGACCCATAGCAGGCCAAAATAAATAAATTAAAGAAGTTAAAAAAAATAAAAAAAGAATTGCTTGGGACCCTCGACATCACCTATCTATTCAATGACCATGAGGAAACTAATGTTTGGGTAGTTGTGGGTTCCTCTCTAAGTGTCCAGACTCTCAGTTATGATCTTAGTGCTCATCCCACCCCTTTGGGCTGCTTTATCAACAGTTAGAGGGATAGTCTACTTAAGAAATTTGCTAGAAAAGGTGAACCACGAGGGCTTTTTTTTTTTTTTTTTTTTTTTTTTTGTGGCTGTATGTGGGCCTCTCACTGTTGTGGCCTCTCCCCTTGTGGAGCACAGGCTCCGGACGCCAGGCTCAGCGGCCATGGCTCACGGGCCCAGCCGCTCCACAGCATGTGGGATCTTCCCGAACCGGGGCACGAACCCGTGTCCCCTGCATCGGCAGGCGGACTCTCAACCACTGCGCCACCAGGGAAGCCCCACGAGGGCTTTTATTTGCCAAAATTTCCCATCTTTTGGATGAGAGCCTGTTACTGTGTGACTGTAGTATTTGTCATGTGGTCTTGTTAGACTTTTTCATTCGTCTCTTATTTATTTGGCATATCCTTCCAAAACCTGTCCAAATGCATATGGAGTTTTTACGTGACAATAGATATAATGTATTTATAACGGTATAGTCTGCCATGTTCATTTAAAGTTGTATCATTAGACTTTTCCTAATTGCTACCTACTGTAGTTAAAGTTTAACATTGCCTGTTTCTTCTCAGGGTTTCCAGAAAGGAAGCAAAACCACAGACTTGTCAACTGGTAATGCTTTATACCTTCTTTATGATAGTAGATTCTGGACTGTTACTTTTAAGATTATATATGGTAATAAAGTTTGGCTACATTTCCACTCTCTTTGATTTTAGATGTAAGCTATACTTTAGTAATATTGCTTAGTTTTAAGTGCAGATGTCTGTTAAAATGCCATTGTGATAACTAATATAGTATAGAGTATGAAACTGTCCTGAGAGATTAGCCTGTTAGAACCTGTTAAGGAGGCTTACCAGAGGGCTCTTGGTGAATCCTAAGAGGGAATGTCATGTTTGCTTAACATAAAATAGAGTGCAAAATCATCAAAGGTCTTATTTCATTACCACAGACTCAGAAATAAAGTACACTTTTTTGTTGTAAGTTTTCCTGTTGCTCCTTTAAAGGTGCCAAATGTCTGACACATAGGTTAGATCGCCTTATAACCTAAAGCTCCGTGTGTTTAGTTTGCTGTCTTCCCATGTGGAACATGAGCAGTTCAAAGAAGAGGAAGCGCTTCTAGAATCATAGCTAGATTAGCTGTTTGAAACAAATTTGGTGCTCGGTCTGGTTGAATAGATAGGACTGCATATTTGCAGAAAAGCTAGTTTTTATCTAGAAAAGTCTGAACTTGGTTCCACTGTGGACCTGATGATAGTCGTGGGGTAGCAACAAGAACAGTATAATTTTTGTTTTTAAAATCCCCATTTTCCTTTTAGTCAGAGAGTTTATAGATACTTCAAGTTCTGAAAGTGAAGCATAGAGTGAACCAGAACAAGTTTCTGGTTACAACAGACTACTTGCCACATTAAAGGATGTCTCCAAGGAAGATGAGGAGGAGGAAGAGGAAGAAGACAGTGTTCTAGATGAGACAGAAATGAATCTTGAAGATGGCGAGAGTGACGTCATTGTGGAGGAAGAGCTGGCAGTGGAGTCCACTGACATGCAGAAGAGTGAGTGTCTCTGATGTGGGTTTATCATCTTTGCAGGGACCACAGACAGATTGCCCCAGGGGCAGGGTGCCTTGTACCACAGAGCTGGGTGAAAGCACATGGATTCAAAGCAGAGATTCTTAACATTGTTGGGCTCTGTGATATCTTCAAGAATCTGATGAAAACACAGGACCCTGTGGCCATAAAAATGCAGAAATGACATTTTTGCTTATGATTTCCAGGATTTCATCAATCCTACTTCAAATTCCCCTGATTGAGAGGAAAGGGAACATAATTCTGTTTTTGTAATGGTCTCAATTTATGAAAGAGATGATTGTTCCTGCCTTAGAGGAACCAAGTTTAATGGAAGATAGACATAAAATACACAAAACTTTTCAAGCATCCAATCTGAATGGAACCGATAAATATAAGGTGTTAAAGAGATGCAAAGTGGTCACATGCTGCCAGGGTGAATGAGGGGAGGCTTCAGAGAAGAGCTGGGACTGAAAGCTGAAAGGAACTCTGTCTCACTCAGACATCTAGGTGACTATTTTTTTTTTTTAATTATTATTAATTAATTTATTTTTGGCTGCATTGTGTCTTTGTTGCAGTGCGCCGGCTTCTCACTGTGGTGGCTTCTCTTGTTGTGGAGCATGGGCTCTAGGCACGTGGGCTTCGGTAGTTGTGGCACACGGGCTCAGTAGTTGTGGCTCACGGGCTCTAGAGCACAGGCTCTGTAGTTGTGGCGCACGGGCATAGTTGCTCGGCGGCATGTGGGATCTTCCCAGACTAGGGCTTGAAACCACGTCCCCTGCATTAGCAGGCGAATTCTTAACCACTGTGCCACCAGGGAAGTCCCCATAGGTGACTTTTTAATTTAACTTTAAAATCAACTTTATTGAAGTATGAATTACATTCAACGAGGTGTACCCGTTTTAAGCATGTAATTTGATAAGTCTTGACAAATGTGTATATCTCTATTGTCGTCGCCAAAGTCAAGATACAGAACACTTCCAATACCTGCAAAAAGTTCCTTCTTGTCCTTTTGCAGTCAGTTTCCCAGGCCTGGCATCAGGCAACCACTGACATGCTTTCTTTCACTATGTATTAGTGTTTCCTATTCTAGAAATTCATATGAATGGAAGCATACAACAAGTACCCTTTTGCACGTGGCTTCTTTGGCTCCTCATGTTGTTGTGACTCATCCGTGTAGCTCATATTAGTAATTCATTTCTTTTTATTACTGGAATAGTAGTCCATTGTCTGAATATATCTGGGTAACTTTTTATATTCTATTATCTTAATGCCTCCTTGCCTTACTGTATTTTTTTCTATACTTTGAGGTGTCACACACCATTCTTAGTATTTTCATTCATCACTTGGACTCGGATAAAAAAATCGTCGCCTCAGACTTAGGGATTGTTTTAATTTTGTTGGTTTTCCAGTTTTCTTTCATGTTTTAGGTTTTTAAAAATGAAAAGTTTGGCTTTTTAAATTATAAAAGTAATATATATTTACTGTAAAAATTTAAGAGGGTAATATAGTTAACGTATATCTCCTCCACCGTGGGATGAACACCTTTAACATTTTATAGAACCTTCCAGACTACTTTTTTATGGATATATGAGTGAATATATGTTTGTGTGTATGTGCATAATGGCCTCATACATTTCTGTAAGTTACTTTTTTCTTTAATAATATAACGTGTGTAACTGTGGGTTACTGCCGCTAGAACCCTGGTGTCCAAACTCCCAGGCCAAATCTCCTTCTACTACATTACACTACCATGGGGAGGTTTAAAAAAGAAAGGGCAAGTATGAAGGGTGATGTTTCCATAAATTAAATCAACTTGAAAAGGCGCATTTGGAGAGTCAGAGAGTACTGATATTGTTAGAAAGAAGAAAGGTTTAAAAGCTGGTTAAATCTCATTCAAAAAAAAATCCATATGTACCACATTGTAAAAAAGAGAAGGAAGACGGCGTTCATGATTACTGGGCTGGCAGGGTAGGGGACAGTTGCATGCTGGGGGTGGCTCTCGTACTGGCTCTTCCACTCTTCACACTTGTGCTCGGCCAGGGCCAGGGACCTCTGAGGGAGATCAGAGGAGAGGGTGGTGCCTTGGGGGTTCCAGGGGGTTGTGCAGCTGGCTCCCTTGCCACCCAGACTGCCCCAGGGTTCCCAGCCCCAAGGATTATGGAGCATCCCCACACCTGTTTGCTCTGCAGTTGCTGTTGTGCACGCATTTTCTCCTCCAGCACTTTCTGCAGTGTCTCCTTGGCCTTCTGCTCATAGCTGTTTTTCTGGTCTTCCATCCGTAATAGCAACTTATTCATTCCCCAAGAAGTGTATATCTGTAAATTTGAGGCAATTCAACAAATACACATTGACCAACTGTGTGCTAAAGCCTGAGCAGGGATACAGAAATGAAAAGAAATTGGTCCTTGCCCACAGGGCAGAGATGTCAGTAATCTGGTGGACCTTCTTCCAGGCTGGAGGCAGGCAGGGAGAGTCCCTCAGGTGATGTGAGAGGTGAGTGGGGATAAAAAACTGCCCTGGGCATGCTGGGCCTTCTCCCCTAGGCCTTCCACAGGCATTTGAACTCCGACATTTCCAAAGGGAAATCATCTTTCTAAACCTGCTCCTATCTCAGTGGCCAGCATCACCCCCCACCCAGTCTCCCAAACCCTAAACCAGGGAATCATCCTTGATTTCTCTCTCACCTTCTTCAAGGACTCAGTTCCTCATCAAGCTCTGTCAACTCAGCGTCTTTAACGGCTCCTTCGTTACCTGTATCCTCTATCCCTACCGCCACCTCCTTAGTTCAGACCCTAGTGACACTATTATATGGATTATATAGAGACTATGTATTATCTTCATGCCTTGCCTCCCTTCAAACCCTTTTCAGTCCTGCAGCTAGAGGGTTCTTTCTAAAACTTAAATCTGATCCCATCACAACCTGCTTAAATCTCTCAGTGGTTCTCGGTGTTCTAAGAATCAGGTCCAAACTCCTTGGCATGGTTCCTACTTACAAGCCCAGACTTGCATCTCATGCTGCCTCCACGCAAGCTGAACTGCTTGTAGGTCCCCTAAGCACTGTGCTTTTCAGCCTCTGCCTTTGCCCATAAAGCTTCTTCTGCTTAGAGTATCTTGACCCACGCTTCTCACCTGGTTAATTTCTACCCATGTTCAAGATTCAGCCCTAGAATCATAAATTCTGATAAACTTGGCCAACCATACCTACCCCCCGACTCTTTATGGATTAGGCAGTTTTACTGGTGTTCACATAGTATCTATATTTCTGATCTATTGACTCATCTGTCTCCTTTAAGGGATTGTAAACTCCTTTGAGGCAGGGAGCATTTTTATTTTTGTATTTTTTTTGTATTTTATTTATTTATTTATTTATTTATTTATTTTTTATTAGTTTCTGCTTTATAACAAAGTGAATCAGTTATACATATACATCTGTTCCCACATCCCTTCCCTCATGCATCTCCCTCCCTCCCACCCTCCCCATCCCACCCCTCCAGGCGGTCACAAAGCACCGAGCTGATCTCCCTGTGCTCTGTGGCTGCTTCCCACTATCTATCTACCTTACGTTTGGTAGTGTATATATGTCCATGCCTCTCTTTCGCTTTGTCACAGCTTACCCTTCCCCTCCCCATATCCTCAAGTCCATTCTCAAGTAGGTCTGTGTCTTTATTCCCGTTTTACCCCTAGGTTCTTCATGACATTTTTATTTTTTTTTAATTCCGTATATATGTGTTAGCATACGGTATTTGTCTTTGTCTTTCTGACTTACTTCACACTGTATGACAGACTCTAGGTCTATCCACCTCATTAAAAATAGCTCAGTTTCGTTTCTTTTTATGGCTGAGTAATATTCTGTTGTATATATGTGCCACATCTTCTTTATCCATTCATCCGATGATGGACACTTAGGTTGTTTCCATCTGCGGGCTATTGTGAATAGAGCTGCAATGAACATTTTGGTACATGTCTCTTTTTGAATTATGGTTTTCTCAGGGTATATGCCTAGTAGTGGGATTGCTGGGTCATATGGTAGTTCTATTTTTAGTTTTTTAAGGAACCTCCATACTGTTCTCCATAGTGGCTGTACCAATTCACATTCCCACCAGCAGTGCAAGAGTGTTCCCTTTTCTCCACACCCTCTCCAGCATTTATTGTTTCTAGATTTCTTGATGATGGCCATTCTGACTGGTGTGAGATGATATCTCATTGTAGTTTTGATTTGCATTTCTCTAATGATTAATGATGTTGAGCATTCTTTCATGTGTTCGTTGGCAGTCTGTATATCTTCTTTGGAGAAATGCCTATTTAAGTCTTCTGCCCATTTTTGGATTGGGTTGTTTGTTTTTTTGCTATTGAGCTGCATGAGCTGTTTATAAATTTTGGAGATTAATCCTTTGTCAGTTGCTTCATTTGCAAATATTTTCTCCCATTCTGAGGGTTGTCTTTTGGTCTTGTTTATGGTTTCCTTTGCTGTGCAAAAGATTTGAAGTTTCATTAGGTCCCTTTTGTTTATCTTTGTTTTTATTTCCATTTCTCTAGGAGGTGGGTCCAAAAGGATCTTGCTCTGATTTATGTCATAGAGTGTTCTGCCTATGTTTTCCTCTAAGAGTTTGATAGTTTCTGGCCTTATATTTAGGTCTTTAATCCATTTTGAGCTTATTTTTGTGTATGGTGTTAGGGAATGATCTAATCTCATACTTCTACATGTCCCTGTCCAGTTTTCCCAGCACCACTTATTGAAGAGGCTTTCCTTTCTCCACTGTACATTCCTGCCTCCTTTATCAAAAATAAGTTGAGCATATGTGCGTGGGTTTACCTCTGGGCTTTCTATCCTGTTCCATTGATCTATCTTTCTGTTTTTGTGCCAGTACCACACTGTCTTGATTACTGTAGCTTTGTAGTATAGTCTGAAGAGGGAGCATTTTTAAAAAAATAAAATTATTTTTGTAGGCTTGGGGATCTGAATAATATTCAGTAAAGTCAAGTTTTAAAAATTAATACATTTGTATTTTTAGAATTTCTCCTGGCTTCAAGGTCAAAAAGAAAAAGACACAAAAGCAGCTTTGCAAATTCCCTGGGGGTCTTGCCTTTCCAGTGCTTTTCATTTTTACGCCGTGTGATTTTTGGGAAAGCAGGAGCCTCTTACTGTCGCTTCTGGGTTACCCAACTGGGTAAGAGATAGTCTAGATAATGCAGATTTAGAGTTCAATATCAAATCATTTCCATTTAGCTTTGGAGTCATCTGAAAATTTGGATTTAAAGGTTGAGTGGGTCTTATGTTCTTGGAATTGTCATTAGAAACCAGATACAGGAGTTACTGGTTGAGATCATACATGGTTATGTCCAGGTTATTGGACTTAACCATGCTGGTCACTGACCAGCTTTATCCCCCTTTGAAAACGAGTAGACTGGCATTCTGGATTATATGTCAGTCTCTTACGAGCTTGGTTGGCATTACTGAAAAAATAAAAGTTGTGGATCCACAAACACATAGACTCTATAGGCTATGTTCCGCTGCAGAATTCTAACTACATGGCCACCTTATCTTCCTAACATCAAGTGGGAGCAGTCTGGCCAGTCCATCTCGTTCTCTTGATCTTGAGTCCTCTGCAAAAGACATCCCCCTTTTCTGCACCAGCACATACGTCACAGCCCTGAAGAAAGTGTAGACATCTGAGATACGTTAACAGTGGGGGAGGGCTGATATCCCGTGAACAGACACATAAATGCCTGTTAGACCTGGAAATTGAAAACCAGAGAGGCGGGGCCACACTGGTTTTGGCCCAGGCCACCAGCCACTGGTGTTCCCAGCAAAATGTTCCCAGTGTGGGAGTTTGAGGAAGCAGGGAAAGGCAGGTGGTATGAGTTTATTAGGACTTGAGGCCCTCAGCCTCGCACTGAGGCCAGCTGAACCCCCAGAGCGTGCTTCCTGCCCTCCTATGGGCTGCTACTCCTAAAGGTACTTGGTTTCAACAGTTATTTGTGCATCAGATTAAAGACTGAAGGGAGAGGGAACAGCAAGCCTAAATTCTTCATATCATACGCCACCTCCCTTTCTCTTCTTATTATATAAGCAATTCATGTGAAAAACAAATAAGGCAAGCAAAACAAAACAAAATTACCTGAAGTCTTGCTATCCAAAAGTTACCATTAGTATTTTGGTGTATACTTGTTCCAGATTTTTCTTTATTTTCAACCCTTCATTAAGGCCATTGTAGTCTTGAGAGATGATGCTGGCACAAGCACTTGAGATGAGGCTCCTCTTTTTAAAATACTGTATTTGCATTTGGCTTAGTTTCTCTCAGGCCCTGCCTTGCCTGGTCCCCAACATGGTGTTTTCTGCTGCAGTCTCTGTAAATTGGAGTTGGGGTGATGGGGCGGTCAGGCAGGGCTGTGTGTATCTGTGTCTGTACGAGGGAGGGCGGGCACACTTTCCAGTGTTTCTGGGCAACAAGCAGGCACTCACTGCAGTTTCCTATCCCTCAGGCCTGGGCTGTGGAGACAGGGGAAGTACCAGGAAGGGGTGGACGACCCCGACCCAGCTAAATGGAAGGCCCAGCTCCGCTGTGCGCTCAACAAGAGCAGGGAATTCAACCTGATGTACGACGGCACCAAGGAGGTGCCCATGAACCCAGTGAAGATATATCAAGTGTGTGACATCTCCCAGCCCCAGGGCTCTATCATTAACCCAGGTGAGGCCCCAGCTGCTGGGGAGAAGGTGGACAGTGTGCCAGGTTCCGGGCTGGACCCTAAAAGCGATAGTCGACTTGAAAGTCGCCTCGCTTACAAAGTTGAAGACTGGTAAATAAAGCAAGAAATGCTGTCCCTAGAAAGAACCCAGAGAACAAAAGATACAAACTCAGCACAGTCTTCCTGCCCACCCAGTGGAACAGTAAAGCATTAGAAAGAAGAGGGGGTATTGAGTTCTATAAAAAATAACTTCTCTTGGGACTCAACACTGAGAAGAGAGGCCAGGTAGTTTAGAAGAAGGAGGGCTTAAAACTTAGAAGGTCTGAGTTATAAACCTCGGTCTTTCCATTTCACTACTTGTGGGACATTGAATCAAGTCATTCAACGTTTTGAGCCTCAGCTTCTTCCACTATAAAATCTGGGTTCTCATCTTTCCTGCGTATTTCAAAGGCTGTTGTAAGAATCAATTGCCATGACATTATGAAGGCTATTAAGTTCTCTTTATAAATGATGGGTAAGTGATCATTTAATTTGTATGGTATTTTTCCTAGGAGAATACCACCTGATCCCTATATTTACTCAATGTTTAGCCAGTTCCGACTAAGAGCCAGATAATTTAGACTTGACCTCCAGTGAATCTAGTGAGGCTCTGCCATGAGGGAAGGGTCTGTCTTCACAGTAAGCTTACAAAGGAGAGAAGCCGTGCTCCTTGGGTCCTTAGAAGGGATGCGAATGTGTAGAAAGGGGTTTAGAGTAGGAATTAAAAGGTTTCTAGGAGAGGGGAGTAGGGTCTGCAGCTCCTGGATAGGGGAGGGGATGAGAGCTTGCACTGGGGCTCCGTAGGAGGAGCTGGGAGTGGGGTGAACACCCTTGGTTCCCACTCTTTGGCATTGAGGGTGCACACTGAACCCAAGGAACCTCTGTGCTGGCAGTGCCTAGCTTGAACAGTGGGTCAGCTGCAGGGATGACAGTGCAACGTGAGCGCCTCACTTTTGACCTTTGTGTGTGTGTGTGTGTGTGTGTTTCTCGGGTAGGATCCACTGGATCTGCTCCTTGGGATGAGAAAGATAATGGTGTGGATGAAGAAGATGAGGAAGATGAGCTGGACCAGTCACAGCACCACGTTCCCATCCAGGACACCTTCCCCTTCCTGAACATCAATGGTGAGTGGGGTTGGGGGTGGGACAGAGGCATGGAGAGGATGTAAGGGGCTTTGATTTTGCAACCGTTGACACCATATCCACCATTGCACTGGGAGCAGCGACCAGGCCCTGGGGCCAGGCTGCCAGTCTGTTAGCAAGTAGGAGTCATAGGCAAAGGCACTCCGTAGGCATAGTTATCCCAGTGGGGTGGCTTCTAGGCAGAGAGAGCATCTTCTGAATCTTATGTGATAATTCAGAGAAATTAAAAAATGAAATTCATTCTCAATCCCGCATACAAATACACAAGCTGTTACAAATTTTGCTGATTTCCTTCAGGCCAAGTGCAGGGATCCTTTTCGTGAATTGTAGGCAAACTCTTCTGCTATTTCCCTCGGTACAAATTTTCTGTCACTGCCTTAACAGCCTCTGCTAAGGCCGTATTGTGGGAAACTTGTGGCTCTACAGCTCTTAATACTAGGCTCTGATAAAATTTCTCTACTAGAGACTTTTATCTTTTTAAAATTAATTAATTAATTAATTTATTTTTTGTGGTACGCGGGCCTCTCACTGTTGTGGCCTCTCCCATTGCGGAGCACAGGCTCCGGACGCGCAGGCTCGGTGGCCATGGTTCACAGGCCCAGCCGCTCCGCGGCATGTGGGATCTTCCCGGACCGGGGCACGAACCCGTGTCCCTTGCATCGGCAGGTGGACTCTCAACCACTGCGCCACCAGGGAAGCCCTATCCTGTGGTTTTTAAGTATCCCTGCACACTCTGCCTGTCTCTAGAGTATTAAGTCCAGTTGCGCTGTTGTCACCTCTTTGTTTATTGAGATTATTATTTACTTGCATTAAAATGTACCAATTTCAAAGGTACAGTTTGATTAATTTTGGTAATTGTATACCAGGTGTAACCACCACCACGACCCAGATATAGCAAAGTTACTTAACTTTTAAAAGTTTTCCATCCCAATTTGCCCCAATTCAGTTTTGAGACACTTTATTGAGTTTTACTGCTTTCTCTAACATCGACTCTCCGGGTGATTTAGGAAAGTCACTTTACCTCTCTGGATGTGTTTTTGCTTTTATAACATGAAAAATGCCAGAACAGATATGTTACCAAGGGCCCTTGCAATACTTTCAGAAAATGAGGGGGTAGGGTAAGGGCGGGAATCTCAGCCTTGCGTCCTCATTCTTCACACAGCACACGCATGTGGCAGATCCTAGTGGGAAAAGCCTGTGGTCGCATCAGAGAGAATTAGGTTTCCATCTCCTCTCTTGCTAGTGTGTGTGTAACCTTTTGTAAGCATCAGCTTTCTCATCTCCAATATCAGGCTTATTAACGAGGCCTATTTGTTTACTGTTGTGAGGATGAATTGAGATGCACCGGCAGCCTTAAATGTTAGTTGGTATTTGTATTATGGCATAATAGAAAGGCACTGCATTCAACCATCTCAGTTACTACACGTTTATGCAGGCTAATTCTCACAGCCAAAACAGACGCACAAAGTACACCCACCCATTTACCCACCTGGGGAAGCCCGAAGCCTCCCTTGCCTGCCTGCCTGCCTTACGGGGCTCAGAGAAAAGCTGCGCATGCGTGCGCGTGCTTCCAAAGCGCCTCGCTAGGGGGCGGAATGGGAAACAGGAGGTTCTAACGCCTGTCGTACAAGCGCGACGTAAAGCGGGTCTGCTTTATGGCACCCTGCTTCCGCCGTAAAGCGCCGTTGGCAATCCCGCGTGAGTTGGTTGAGGAGACGACTGCCAGGTGAAAAACGCGATTCTTGGAGGTTGGCTGACTTGACGTCTTCCCCATGGGCAAACGCGGGAGCCGGAGCCGGAGCCGGAGCCAGAGCCAGCTGCTCAACTCCCTAACTAAAAGGCAGAAGAAGCATCTAAGGGATTTCGGCGAGGAGCATCCCTTCTATGACAGGTATGGAGAGGCGAGGCTGGGACCGGCGCTACCGGCGTCCTTTCCCGGTGGGAGCCCGCGTGTCCCCGCGTTTGGTCCGCCGGTGCCCCGGGGGTAGTGACAGGGCAGCTCCCGCCGCGTGCCACGCTGCCCCGGCGCCGGCCTAGCTCGCCCGGGGATCCTGGCGGCTTCCCGCCTGAGGTGGGGTTCTTCGCCGGTCTTCCTACCCTTTGTTGAGCCTGTAGTTTTATGCTAGACGGCACGCCTCCTGTGTGGCGACTGGGCAGAGGTTTTATAAGCTTGTGTTCGTTTTCTATGTTTTTAAAGAATTGCTTGGGGGCTTCCCTGGTGGCGCAGTGGTTAAGAATCCGCCTGCCAAGGGAGGGGACAGGGGTTCCAGCCCTGGTCCGGGAAGATCCCACATGCCGCGGTGCAAGTAAGCCCGTGCGCCACAACTATTGAGCCTGCACTCTAGAGCCAGCGAGCCACAACTACTGAGCCAGGGTGGTGCAACTACTGATGCCCGCGAGCCTAGAGCCCCTGCTCCGCAACAAGAGAAGCCACCTGTCGCCGCAACTAGAGAAAGCCCGGGCGCAGCAACGAAGACCCATAGCAGGCCAAAATAAATAAATTAAAGAAGTTAAAAAAAATAAAAAAAGAATTGCTTGGGACCCTCGACATCACCTATCTATTCAATGACCATGAGGAAACTAATGTTTGGGTAGTTGTGGGTTCCTCTCTAAGTGTCCAGACTCTCAGTTATGATCTTAGTGCTCATCCCACCCCTTTGGGCTGCTTTATCAACAGTTAGAGGGATAGTCTACTTAAGAAATTTGCTAGAAAAGGTGAACCACGAGGGCTTTTTTTTTTTTTTTTTTTTTTTTTTTGTGGCTGTATGTGGGCCTCTCACTGTTGTGGCCTCTCCCCTTGTGGAGCACAGGCTCCGGACGCCAGGCTCAGCGGCCATGGCTCACGGGCCCAGCCGCTCCACAGCATGTGGGATCTTCCCGAACCGGGGCACGAACCCGTGTCCCCTGCATCGGCAGGCGGACTCTCAACCACTGCGCCACCAGGGAAGCCCCACGAGGGCTTTTATTTGCCAAAATTTCCCATCTTTTGGATGAGAGCCTGTTACTGTGTGACTGTAGTATTTGTCATGTGGTCTTGTTAGACTTTTTCATTCGTCTCTTATTTATTTGGCATATCCTTCCAAAACCTGTCCAAATGCATATGGAGTTTTTACGTGACAATAGATATAATGTATTTATAACGGTATAGTCTGCCATGTTCATTTAAAGTTGTATCATTAGACTTTTCCTAATTGCTACCTACTGTAGTTAAAGTTTAACATTGCCTGTTTCTTCTCAGGGTTTCCAGAAAGGAAGCAAAACCACAGACTTGTCAACTGGTAATGCTTTATACCTTCTTTATGATAGTAGATTCTGGACTGTTACTTTTAAGATTATATATGGTAATAAAGTTTGGCTACATTTCCACTCTCTTTGATTTTAGATGTAAGCTATACTTTAGTAATATTGCTTAGTTTTAAGTGCAGATGTCTGTTAAAATGCCATTGTGATAACTAATATAGTATAGAGTATGAAACTGTCCTGAGAGATTAGCCTGTTAGAACCTGTTAAGGAGGCTTACCAGAGGGCTCTTGGTGAATCCTAAGAGGGAATGTCATGTTTGCTTAACATAAAATAGAGTGCAAAATCATCAAAGGTCTTATTTCATTACCACAGACTCAGAAATAAAGTACACTTTTTTGTTGTAAGTTTTCCTGTTGCTCCTTTAAAGGTGCCAAATGTCTGACACATAGGTTAGATCGCCTTATAACCTAAAGCTCCGTGTGTTTAGTTTGCTGTATTCCCATGTGGAACATGAGCAGTTCAAAGAAGAGGAAGCGCTTCTAGAATCATAGCTAGATTAGCTGTTTGAAACAAATTTGGTGCTAGGTCTGGTTGAATAGATAGGACTGCATATTTGCAGAAAAGCTAGTTTTTATCTAGAAAAGTCTGAACTTGGTTCCACTGTGGACCTGATGATAGTCGTGGGGTAGCAACAAGAACAGTATAATTTTTGTTTTTAAAATCCCCATTTTCCTTTTAGTCAGAGAGTTTATAGATACTTCAAGTTCTGAAAGTGAAGCATAGAGTGAACCAGAACAAGTTTCTGGTTACAACAGACTACTTGCCACATTAAAGGATGTCTCCAAGGAAGATGAGGAGGAGGAAGAGGAAGAAGACAGTGTTCTAGATGAGACAGAAATGAATCTTGAAGATGGCGAGAGTGACGTCATTGTGGAGGAAGAGCTGGCAGTGGAGTCCACTGACATGCAGAAGAGTGAGTGTCTCTGATGTGGGTTTATCATCTTTGCAGGGACCACAGACAGATTGCCCCAGGGGCAGGGTGCCTTGTACCACAGAGCTGGGTGAAAGCACATGGATTCAAAGCAGAGATTCTTAACATTGTTGGGCTCTGTGATATCTTCAAGAATCTGATGAAAACACAGGACCCTGTGGCCATAAAAATGCAGAAATGACATTTTTGCTTATGATTTCCAGGATTTCATCAATCCTACTTCAAATTCCCCTGATTGAGAGGAAAGGGAACATAATTCTGTTTTTGTAATGGTCTCAATTTATGAAAGAGATGATTGTTCCTGCCTTAGAGGAACCAAGTTTAATGGAAGATAGACATAAAATACACAAAACTTTTCAAGCATCCAATCTGAATGGAACCGATAAATATAAGGTGTTAAAGAGATGCAAAGTGGTCACATGCTGCCAGGGTGAATGAGGGGAGGCTTCAGAGAAGAGCTGGGACTGAAAGCTGAAAGGAACTCTGTCTCACTCAGACATCTAGGTGACTATTTTTTTTTTTTAATTATTATTAATTAATTTATTTTTGGCTGCATTGTGTCTTTGTTGCAGTGCGCCGGCTTCTCACTGTGGTGGCTTCTCTTGTTGTGGAGCATGGGCTCTAGGCACGTGTGCTTCGGTAGTTGTGGCACACGGGCTCAGTAGTTGTGGCTCACGAGCTCTAGAGCACAGGCTCTGTAGTTGTGGCGCACGGGCTTAGTTGCTCGGCGGCATGTGGGATCTTCCCAGACTAGGGCTTGAAACCACGTCCCCTGCATTAGCAGGCGAATTCTTAACCAGTGTGCCACCAGGGAAATCCCCATAGGTGACTTTTTAATTTAACTTTAAAATCAACTTTATTGAAGTATGAATTACATTCAACAAGGTGTACCCGTTTTAAGCATGTAATTTGATAAGTCTTGACAAATGTGTATATCTATATTGTCATCGCCAAAGTCAAGATACAGAACACTTCCAATACCTGCAAAAAGTTCCTTCTTGTCCTTTTACAGTCAGTTTCCCAGGCCTGGCATCAGGCAACCACTGACATGCTTTCTTTCACTATGTATTAGTGTTTCCTATTCTAGAAATTCATATGAATGGAAGCATACAACAAGTACCCTTTTGCACATGGCTTCTTTGGCTCCTCATGTTGTTGTGACTCATCCGTGTAGCTCATATTAGTAATTCATTTCTTTTTATTACTGGAATAGTAGTCCATTGTCTGAATATATCTGGGTAACTTTTTATGTTCCATTATCTTAATGCCTACTTGCCTTACTGTATTTTTTTCTATACTTTAAGGTGTCACACACCATTCTTAGTATTTTAATTCATCACTTGTACTCGGATAAAGAAATCGTCGCCTCAGACTTAGGGATTGTTTTAATTTTGTTGGTTTTCCAGTTTTCTTTCATGTTTTAGGTTTTTAAAAATGAAAAGTTTGGCTTTTTAAATTATAAAAGTAATATATATTTACTGTAAAAATTTAAGAGGGTAATATAGTTAACGTATATCTCCTCCACCGTGGGATGAACACCTTTAACATTTTATAGAACCTTCCAGACTACTTTTTTATGGATATATGAGTGAATATATATTTGTGTGTATGTGCATAATGGCCTCATACATTTCTGTAAGTTACTTTTTTCTTTAATAATATAACGTGTGTAACTGTGGGTTACTGCCGCTAGAACCCTGGTGTCCAAACTCCCAGGCCAAATCTCCTTCTACTACATTCCACTACCATGGGGAGGTTTAAAAAAGAAAGGGCAAGTATGAAGGGTGATGTTTCCATAAATTAAATCAACTTGAAAAGGCACATTTGGAGAGTCAGAGAGTACTGATATTGTTAGAAAGAAGAAAGGTTTAAAAGCTGGTTGAATCTCATTCAAAAAAAATCCATATGTACCACATTGTAAAAAAGAGAAGGAAGACGGCGTTCATGATTACTGGGCTGGCAGGGTAGGGGACAGTTGCATGCTGGGGGTGGCTCTCGTACTGGCTCTTCCACTCTTCACAGTTGTGCTCGGCCAGGGCCGGGGACCGCTGAGGGAGATCAGAGGAGAGGGTGGTGCCTTGGGGGTTCCGGGGAGTTGTGCAGCTGGCTTCCTTGCCACCCAGACTGCCCCAGGGTTCCCAGCCCCAAGGATTATGGAGCATCCCCACACCTGTTTGCTCTGCAGTTGCTGTTCTGCAACCCATTTTCTCCTCCAGCACTTTCTGCAGTGTCTCCTTGGCCTTCTGCTCATAGCTGTTTTTCTGGTCTTCCATCTGTAATAGCAACTTATTCATTCCCCAAGAAGTGTATTTCTGTAAATTTGAGGCAATTCAACAAATACACATTGACCTACTGTGTGCTAAAGCCTGAGCAGGGATACAGAAATGAAAAGAAATTGGTCCTTGCCCACAGGGCAGAGATGTCAGTAATCTGGTGGACCTTCTTCCAGGCTGGAGGCAGGCAGGGAGAGTCCCTCAGGTGATGTGAGAGGTGAGTGGGGATAAAAAAACTGCCCTGGGCATGCTGGGCCTTCTCCCCTAGGCCTTCCACAGGCATTTGAACTCCGACATTTCCAAAGGGAAATGATCTTTCTAAACCTGCTCCTATCTCAGTGGCCAGCATCACCCCCCACCCAGTCTCCCAAACCCTAAACCAAGGAATCATCCTTGATTTCTCTCTCACCTTCTTCAAGGACTCAGTTCCTCATCAAGCTCTGTCAACTCAGCGTCTTTAACGGCTCCTTTGTTACCTGTATCCTCTATCCCTACCGCCACCTCCTTAGTTCAGACCCTAGTGACACTATTATATGGATTATATAGAGACTATGTATTATCTTCATGCCTTGCCTCCCTTCAAACCCTTTTCAGTCCTGCAGCTAGAGGGTTCTTTCTAAAGCTTAAATCTGATCCCATCACAACCTGCTTAAATCTCTCAGTGGTTCTCGGTGTTCTAAGAATCAGGTCCAAACTCCTTGGCATGGTTCCTACTTACAAGCCCAGACTTTCATCTCATGCTGCCTCCACGCAAGCTGAACTGCTTGTAGGTCCCCTAAGCACTGTGCTTTTCAGCCTCTGCCTTTGCCCATAAAGCTTCTTCTGCTTAGAGTATCGTGACCCACCCTTCTCACCTGGTTAACTTCTACCCATGTTCAAGATTCAGCCCTAGAATCATAAATTCTGATAAACTTGGCCAACCATACCTACCCCCCGACTCTTTATGGATTAGGCAGTTTTACTGGTGTTCACATAGTATCTGTATTTCTGATCTGTGGACTCATCTGTCTCCTTTAAGGGATTGTAAACTCCTTTGGGGCAGGGAGCATTTTTAAAAAAATAAAATTATTTTTGTAGGCTTGGGGATCTGAACAATAGTCAGTAAAGTCAAGTTTTAAAAATTAATACATTTGTATTTTTAGAATTTCTCCTGGCTTGAAGGTCAAAAAGAAAAAGACACAAGAGCAGCTTTGCAAATTCCCTGGGGGTCTTGCCTTTCCAGTGCTTTTCATCTTTACGCCCTGTGATTTTTGGGAAAGCAGGAGCCTCTTACTGTCGCTTCTGGGTTACCCAACTGGGTAAGAGGTAGTCTAGATAATGCAGATTTAGAGTTCAATGTCAAATCATTTCCATTTAGCTTTGGAGTCATCTGAAAATTTGGATTTAAATGTTGAGTGGGTCTTATGTTCTTGGAATTGTCATTAGAAACCAGACACAGGAGTTACTGGTTGAGATCATACATGGTTATGTCCAGGTTATTGGACTTAACCATGCTGGTCACTGACCAGCTTTATCCCCCATTGAAAATGAGTAGACTGGCATTCTGGATTATATGTCAGTCTCTTATGAGCTTGGTTGGCATTACTGAAAAAATAAAAGTTGTGGATCCGCAAACCCATAGACTCTATAGGCTATGTTTCCCTGCAGAATTCTAACTACACGGCCACCTTATCTTCCTGACATCAAGTGGGAGCAGTCTGGCCGGTCCATCTCGTTCTCTTGATCTTGAGTCCTCTGCAAAAGACATCCCCCTTTTCTGCACCAGCACATACGTCACAGCCCTGAAGAAAGTGTAGACATCTGAGATACGTTAACAGTGGGGGAGGGCTGATATCCCGTGAACAGACACATAAATGCCTGTTAGACCTGGAAATTGAAAACCAGAGAGGCGGGGCCACACTGGTTTTGGCCCAGGCCACCAGCCACTGGTGTTCCCAGCAAAATATTCCCAATGTGGGAGTTTGAGGAAGCAGGGAAAGGCAGGTGGTGTGAGTTTATTAGGACTTGAGGCCCTCAGCCTCGCACTGAGGCCAGCTGAACCCCCAGAGCGTGCTTCCTGCCCTCCTATGGGCTGCTACTCCTAAAGGTACTTGGTTTCAACAGTTATTTGTGCATCAGATTAAAGACTGAAGGGAGAGGAACAGCAAGCCTAAATTCTTCATATCATACGCCACCTCCCTCTCTCTTCTTATTATATAAGCAATTCATGTGAAAAACAAATAAGGCAAGCCAAACAAAACAAAATTACCTGAAATCTTGCTATCCAAAAGTTGCCATTAGTATTTTGGTGTATACGTGTTCCAGATTTTTCTTTATTTTCAACCCTTCATTAAGGCCATTGTAGTCTTGACAGATGATGCTGGCACAAGCACTTGAAATGAGGCTCCTCTTTTTAAAATACTGTATTTGCATTTGGCTGAATTTGTCTCAGGCCCTGCCTTGCCTGGTCCCCAGCGTGGTGTTTTCTGCTGCAGTCTCTGTAAATTGGAGTTGGGGTGATGGGGTGGTCAGGCAGGGCTGTGTGTATCTGTGTCTGTACGAGGGAGGAGGGGCACACTTTCCAGTGTTTCTGGGCAACAAGCAGGCACTCACTGCAGTTTCCTATCCCTCAGGCCTGGGCTGTGGAGACAGGGGAAGTACCAGGAAGGGGTGGACGACCCCGACCCAGCTAAATGGAAGGCCCAGCTCCACTGTGCGCTCAACAAGAGCAGGGAATTCAACCTGATGTACAACGGCACCAAGGAGGTGCCCATGAACCCAGTGAAGATATATCAAGTGTGTGACATCCCCCAGCCCCAGGGCTCTATCATTAACCCAGGTGAGGCCCCAGCTGCTGGGGAGAAGGTGGACAGTGTGCCAGGTTCCCGGCTGGACCCTTAAAGCGATAGTCGACTTGAAAGTCGCCTCGCTTACAAAGTTGAAGACTGGTAAACAAAGCAAGAAATGCTGTCCCTAGAAAGAACCCAGAGAACAAAAGATATAAACTCAGCACAGTCTTCCTGCCCACCCAGTGGAACAGTAAAGCATTAGAAAGAAGAGGGGGTATTGAGTTCTATAAAAAATAACTTCTCTTGGGACTCAACACTGAGAAGAGAGGCCAGGTAGTTTAGAAGACGGAGGGCTTAAAACTTAGAAGGTCTGAGTTATAAACCTCGGTCTTTCCATTTCACTACTTGTGGGACATTGAATCAAGTCATTCAACGTTTTGAGCCTCAGCTTCTTCCACTATAAAATCTGGGTTCTCATCTTTCCTGCGTATTTCAAAGGCTGTTGTAAGAATCAATTGCCATGACATTATGAAGGCTATTAAGTTCTCTTTATAAATGATGGGTAAGTGATCATTTAATTTGTATGGTATTTTTCCTAGGAGAATACCACCTGATCCCTATATTTACTCAATGTTTAGCCAGTTCCGACTAAGAGCCAGATAATTTAGACTTGACCTCCAGTGAATCTAGTGAGGCTCTGCCATGAGGGAAGGGTCTGTCTTCACAGTAAGCTTACAAAGGAGAGAAGCTGTGCTCCTTGGGTCCTTAGAAGGGATGCGAATGTGTAGAAAGGGGTTTAGAGTAGGAATTAAAAGATTTCTAGGAGAAGGGAGTAGGGTCTGCAGCTCCTGGATAGGGGAGGGGATGAGAGCTTGCACTGGGGCTCCGTAGGAGGAGCTGGGAGTGGGGTGAACACCCTTGGTTCCCACTCTTTGGCATTGAGGGTGCACACTGAACCCAAGGAACCTCTGTGCTGGCAGTGCCTAGCTTGAACAGTGGGTCAGCTGCAGGGATGACAGTGCAACGTGAGCGCCTCACTTTTGACCTTTGTGTGTGTGTGTGTGTGTTTCTCGGGTAGGATCCACTGGATCTGCTCCTTGGAATGAGAAAGATAATGGTGTGGATGAAGAAGATGAGGAAGGTGAGCTGGACCAGTCACAGCACCACGTTCCCATCCAGGACACCTTCCCCTTCCTGAACATCAGTGGTGAGTGGGGTGGGGGGTGGGACAGAGGCATGGAGAGGATGGCTTTGATTTTGCAACCGTTGACACCATATCCACCATTGCACTGGGAGCAGCGACCAGGCCCTGGGGCCAGGCTGCCAGTCGGTTAGCAAGTAGGAGTCATAGGCAAAGGCACTCCGTAGGCATAGTTATCCCAGTGGGGTGGCTTCTAGGCAGAGAGAGCATCTTCTGAATCTTACGTGATAATTCAGAGAAATTAAAAAATGAAATTCATTCTCAATCCCGCATACAAATACACAAGCTGTTACAAATTTTGCTGATTTCCTTCAGGCCAAGTGCAGGGATCCTTTTCGTGAGTTGTAGGCAAACTCTTCTGCTATTTCCCTCGGTACAAATTTTCTGTCACTGCCTTAACAGCCTCTGCTAAGGCCGTATCGTGGGAAACTTGTGGCTCTACAGCTCTTAATACTAGGCTCTGATAAAATTTCTCTACTAGAGACTTTTATCTTTTTTAAATTAATTAATTAATTTGTTTATTTATTGTGGTACGCGGGCCTCTCACTGTTGTGGCCTCTCCCATTGCGGAGCACAGGCTCCGGACGCGCAGGCTCGGTGGCCATGGCTCACGGGCCCAGCCGCTCCGCGGCATGTGGGATCTTCCCGGACCGGGGCACGAACCCGTGTCCCCTGCATCGGCAGGCGGACTCTCAACCACTGCGCCACCAGGGAAGCCCTATCTTTTTTTTAAATTGACTCTTTGAATTCAGCTTCCCAGGAAAGATGAGTTTAGAGATTGGAGGGTCCCTGTGAGACAGAGCAGGTGCTGCACCTCCCATTGCACGTTCTGAGGACGCTCAACCACAAGGTGAACTGCTCTTCCACAGCATCTTCCCTTGAACTTTTCACTGACGTGCTCCTAGTCATATGACTTGCATTCAGTTGAGTAGCTTTTCACTGCTTTTCTAAGTTCCATCTGGCTGCTAGGGTCAAATGAGATACTTTTGCCACCTAGGAAATTTAGTATATCCAGATGATTCCTGTAGGATTTTGGAGTGCCCTTCCCTAGGTGATGCCCCTTCTTTTGAGAATCAGGAAATGACTCTTATCTGTCTAGTTGCCCTCCTTCACTTACCCTGTCGTTTATAACCTTGCAACCAAGTGATGAGTAAAGACAGCGATCATAGAGCTCTCTCAGGTTAATACTGCCACAGCTACATTCCCACTTGGTGCCATTTTAAGATTTGGACATTTGGAAATGTGAGATCCTTTCCCAAATCTTTGGCTCACTCATTCTGTTATTCTCACCCCTTAAAAGGATGCAACCCATTTCCAGGATCATGATTTCCCTTTTTTTTTTTTTCATGTTTTTTTAAAGCTAATATTGTGTGTCCTTACGTTATGGGCCACCTTGGTTCCTTTCTGGAAACATGTGAACGTATATTAAAAATAAAAAAGTAAAATGTGGCCCTACAGCCACACCGGGATTTCATTGCCCTGAGAGAGGAGTTGGGACGCATCAGTGACTTCCACGAAGCCTATACTTTCAAACAGGCTCCGGGCCAGGCAGTTTCCGGCTTCAGCAAGGAGAATGTTCCAGTGGTAACCAACAAGGAGAACCTAGCGACGCCGTTCTCGACTCCATTCCTGGAGCCGACCCTGGCGAGCGACGGCTCTGCGGTCACTTTCGGGAAAACCCAAGAGGATCCCAAACCATTTTGCGTGGGCAGTGCCCCACCGAGTGTGGACGTCACCCCCACCGACACCAAAGACGGAGCTGACGAGGCAGGATCAACCGATGGCAAAGTTCTGAACCCGAAGCCATCTAAGCTGGCAAAGAGAATCGCAAACTCCGCTGGTTACGTGGGTGACCCGTTCAAGTGTGTCGCTACCGGACTGTACGCAGACTCCAGTCAGCTCGGCCGGGAGCAGCGGGCATTGCAGGTGAGCCCCCCCACACACCCGAATTTCAGGAGCTTGACCAGTTGTCAGGTTTTTTTAATGTGTGAAGAGGAGGGGGCCGGGGGTATGATAGGGCAGGACACCGGGCTGATTTGGTTAATGAAGCTTAGGGTAATTGAAATGTTTGAAATGTGTCCAGTAAGGGGACGTAAGTGGATACTTGAAGTTATTCTGTAGATTTTAAGCGAACTCCACTCGAATGCTGATAACGGAAGTTTCAATTATTGCGAAGGATGTCTAAAAGACTGCATGACATTTACCTATCAGTCGCTTTGATTTCTCTGCCGTTACTGTACGTTAACAAATATACCTAAAAGCGCTGCTTAGAATGCCTTACGTGATACTTGGTGGAGGTGTGTAGCGGCCGCATGTCTGTGAGATTCGTGCAATTTTTTTTCCACCCAAAAAACAAACAAACAAACAAAACAAAAACACAAACCTTGCTTAAAGGGATAGAGTATGTATTTAACTTGCTAGTGAATGATAGATGTTGTATAGGAATTTCCTTAAGATATTTTACTTTTAATTAAAAGACAAATAAAGCCAAATTGTTTTGCAATGTTAAGAAAAAAATTGGTTTATGCTTATAAAAATGGATGAAGTTATCTAAATGATCCATTGAGTGCCCATTTTAATTACATAGATGGAAGGATTACAAGAGGACAGTATTTTATGTCTACCCGCTGCTTACTGTGAGGTCAGTTCTTCAAATTTTTATTACTAGAATCTTCCATAAACCTTTTGAGTTAAATTTCATTTCCAAATATACAAAGGGAAGTTTGTGGGCCATGGTCGTCTTTATTCACTGTGCATTTGTTTTCTTTTCTGTTGTGTTTTTGTTTCGCTTTCTTTGTGTTGTGTTTTTGTTTTGTTTTATTTACCTTCGAAAGAGAATGTCTGTCTGTATGCCACAGTGTATGTATGGCTATATATACACACCACATATATCTCTACATACGTATGGCTTTACGAATAAAGAGTGTGTGACTAGTTACACATAGACACTCTTACGTTTTTATCGTTCAATTTTAAAATATCTCAGTTGTATCATAAATTGTGGTTGGTTTTGGGCAAACTTTTCTTTGAAGATACCTTCCTTTAAGGTAAGGGCAGTGAAATAGCTTTGGTGGTAAGGTGTGTCTTTTTTCCATCTCCGTTCTCTTTGTAGCATGCAGTGATGCGCTTCTCAGAGTTGGAGATGAAAGAGCGAGAAGGTGGCCACCCCACGACCAAAGACTCCGAGGTGCGCAAATTCAGCCCCGCTGACTGGGAAAGGCTGAAAGGAAGTCAGGACAAAAAGCCAAAGTCGGTCGCCCCGGAGGAGGCCATTGCCGACCAGAACAACAGTGAGAGATGTAAGTGAACCCAGGCGGCTCGCGTGTGGTACCACGTCGGTGGGAACGGGGCGCTTCCGCTCCCAGTGCCGAGGGAGGTGAGAGGAAACAGTACGCTTCCGACGGCCCAGCGTCTGGGTGCTGGCTGTTCGGAGAACGGGCTGCTCTGGCCACCCTTCCCAGCTGTGGATTGCAAGGCTGGTTGTCCTTTTGAGCGTTGCGGCATCCAGGAGTGAAGCACCTATGAAATGTTGTTCCCTGGCACGCGTCTCCTTTTTCCGGAGCAATGCTAGTCCTGTAGTTAGTAATAGTCTGATACAGTAGAGCAGAGGAATGGCAGTGCAGGACCTCCGGCGTAGCAGGTATGTGTTCTGTTGTGTAGCAGGTACGGACACGGGTTTTTGGTAGCAGTGGAATGGCACTTGCAGCCAGAGCCAGACCCTCCAGAGTGACAGTCTCCTGTGGGAGGGAGTGGAGAGTACTCGGACTCTCCCTCCAGAGGCAGAGGTTTCGTTCAAGTGCGATGAGGGCTGATGAAGGCCCCAGAGAGATGAGCATCATTGTGTTCTGTGGAGGCTCGTTTGCAGTCATGAGGAGCTGACACCACGCTCCCAGGCCGTGGGATCAACGAGGCCGTTCTTCCCACCAGACGGGTGTGTTCTGTTCTGGAGGCCGAACTGGAGAGAAAGCTCGTGTTGGCCTCGAGTCACACTCTGCGGTCCCATCGGCTGCTCCCCCACTGGGGTTGACTTCGGGCTTGGCCCTCGAGACTTCCTGGGCGAATGAGATGCGTTGGCAGCAAGTGGAGGTCTTTCTCCCGCTTTCTTCAGTGTGCGTGCTTGTGACCTGCGGCCTGCAGCCTGCTCCGGACCCCAGAAACCTCACCGGTGATGGTGAGTGAGGGCACCTCGGTGAACGTCGAGGACAGGGTGGGCATGAAATCCTCCTGAGACGGGACAGTTGGGGGTGGTGGGCACGTTTGGGAGGCCCAGGCCCTTGGACCCGGTCGTAGGGTCGGCGTTCGCCCGCACGCTTAGGTCGTGGGTGCCTGATGCAGTTCGGGAGAATTGTGGTCAGCAGCAGCGTGTGCCTCTCTGTGCTGCTTGGAGCACTGCCCTCCCCCAGCTCATCTTTGGGGTCAGACAAAGGCCTGTGGCCACGGTTCTGGGTAAGCCACACTGGGACTGGTCTGTCCCACGTGGCTCCCGTAGAAGGGGATTTCTGGGGCTAGTCAGTGGTGGCCTTACCCGAGGGATGGGGCTCTTGATGTGCCTGGAGTAGACGATTCTGAGCTCCTCCCCCTCGGGATTGGAATGAAAAACGGAGGGTCCAGGCCACCCTGGAGTGAAGCAGCAAGAAGGCCTCCCTCCTTGCCTGTGCTCACAGCTGACACGCAGCCCTTACCCTCCTGAGTGGCCTCATAACTCAGCTCCTGGGGAAGTTTCTCCGAGAGATGTGATAAAAGTGGGCAAGGCCAAGTTCACGGGGCTGCACTTTTCTGATGATGTGATCTGCCTGTTCTGGGTGGACGGTGAGGGAGGCTGGAGGAAGGGAGCGGGCAGTTAACCGGCCTCGAGTCTTCTCGCCCTTTTCTCCAGCAACGTGGCCAAACCCAGGGTGGCAGCTGCCCTTCACGTCTCAGTGGCCTCACCCGCCCTTCTTCCCAGAGACGTTTGTGTGCGTCCTTCCCAGTCTTTCCTGCTGAGCGTGGAGACGAGAACTCGGTGTGGCTGATGGGGAGCAGGGCCTGAGCCCCAGATGATTCCGAAAGCCCCCTCCCCCCACCGCCTGCCTTCAATCTCAGACCGACCGACGGGTCTCTTCCTGGAGCACCCGGGACATGGCCCAGTGAGCCATGAATGGCCACCATGGGAGGGCAGGAGAAGGGTTGGGGAAGGTGAGGGGCTCCGTTTGAAAGGTTGGGGCAACGGAGGTGGGTTCCCCACCCACCCTCTATCTTGTAGAGACGTGGGGTTTGTAAATAGCGGGTCAGGAAAGGTCACCTGAAGGGGCCACTGTTCTTCTGCGGCCTCCACGTCCAAGGCCCAGCAGGTGTTCACTCCATTCAGCTGGATATGAATGGGCCTTCTTGTTCTTGGGCCATCATGTCTTGAGCTGATATGGGCTCAGGTCCTTCTCATGGGTGTCGGTGTGGCCGAGAGCCGAGCTGTGAGCACATGGGAGCTGGGGCGGGGATTTGGGGCGGGCAGGGGTCACAGAGAGGGTCCAGGATGCCTTCAAGATGCCTTCCCCCTTCTGAGGCAGCCCCTACCCATGGAGGGACCAGGAACTTCCAAGGTGGTGGGTGCTGTTTGCGTGGCCCTGGTTGTCCTGGTGCGGGTGCATCTTGTTGCTAGGGGCTTGTTTAAAAAAAGGAATTAACTTGAAAACACAGTGGCCGAGATACTCATTTATTCTTTATGATCACATGGGTGGCTGAGTGAAATTTTTATTTTGGAAGTTCACCAAATGTGTTGGGAGGTTCCTCAGACTTGGAAGTTCATCACTAGGAACCCTCAGTGGCATTTGAAGATGGGGCGGGGCAAGGAGGCACTGGTCCCTTCCTTCTCAAACTTGGAGTAACCATCTCCCTTGCCAACCACTTGGCTGGGACAGGCCTAGGACTTGCTCAGTGGCAGTGCCTGGCCAGGAGCTGGAGGAAGCCTCAGTCGAGGGGCTTCATGAAACTTCTTTGCTCAGGGAACTTCTCTTCCAGCTGAGCACTTGCACGTTTGTAAACTACTTTGGAACAGAGATCCCCTGCACTCCTTGTGTAGCGGGTGTAACTTTGAACAAGGTTAGCCCTGACTGGAGGTGCTATTATAGTTAAGCTACA